>NC_090370.1:11722456-11914956 GCF_035084215.1 Heptranchias perlo
CAAGTCAGTGGACAAGCATAGGAGCCAAGACAAGCTGGATGAGAGCAACCTATAAAATAGCTGCTTTGTTGTTTTTTGCTTAAAGGAACTTAGGTTCAGGAGCATACACACCGTGGGTCAGGTCCCCATTATTAGTCTATGAACTAATTCTCAGAACAAGTCTGTTAAGGTTTGGCAGATTGTATCAACTGTGTGTTTTTGGCCACCAAAGATGTGCTCTAGGACACTAGATAAGTATAATAATAGACTCGGAATCATGGAAGGTCAAAGGCATTGTGCTGTCATGGGCTTCATATCGTTCATGCCTTTTAGGTACAAGTTTTCATATTGGCTTGCATGCAGCTATTGAGTCCTCAGTAATACCAAATCAATAGAAATGTTCCTTTGTGGGATACCTAACCCCAGTAAGACCAACTGTTTCATCAAAGAGCCAATTGATAGGGTTCTTATACAGAAGTTATTAATTTGAGATTTCTAAATGGGATCCAACCACATTGTGCTGGCACTAAAGAGTGCCGCACATCACAGAGGGCATAATCGCATTCGCATTCCCTGTTAAGCATCCACTTAATTGCAATCACCGAAAATCAACTTTATTGCTTCAAAGTACTATTGTTATCTTCCATTCCATTCATTTTCCTCACATCCCTGTGCCTTGCCACCTAAATTAAGCCAGAATCATCTCCGTTGCACCATCAAACAGTTGGTAGTACTGAAGTTCTGTATCTACCTTTGAAACATCTGGAGGCATGGACAAAAGCTCCAGGATATCCTTGCTTCATCAATCTGCAGTCGTGTCCCAAAGTTCTTCTGATAGCACGATGTCAGTAAGACTTGTGCCCAGTTTTATATTTTCGCAGATTGCACAATGCTTTTGACTTTTGGGATGGGTGACTGAACACTGGAAATAAACCCTGTCCCCCTCTTCCACTGGAGAGTGTGAAAGTAGTAGGGCAACACCGAGGTCAATCCTTACAACTGGATGACTCAAAATACACATCAATACACGCCCAGCCTTTTAAAATAAAGACCAGCATGTCGGTTTGGAGTAACTGCGGCAAAAGCAAAATGTTGCCAAAAGGTACGGTTGGTGAAAGATCCAAGCGTGACATCAACATTTTAAGGAAGCAGCCAAATCATGTTAAATCTTTACCAGAAGAGTGAGCTGCTTGGCTGAAGTGGGACGCATCCAAATTGCCTGTGAAGATGTGGAATCATATCCAGTATTTGCCTGCGTGAAGTGGCTGATTGTTTTTAAGCAATGTTACACAAGTACCAATCGACTCTCTTCTTGGCCTAAGCTCTGTCTTTGAAGACCATTTTCAATTTTTGGATCTTCTCTGGTTAGAATCTGTAAACCTTTCTAATTTCTCGTTTTGACACTGAGTCTTTTTCAGTTCTTAAGTCTTTTTGTTTTTAAAATTTGCATTTGTGCTCCATTCTGCACCGTTCCTTGTCACTCCATGGTCTGCCTCGAGCCAAACACCTTGCACTAGAAGTCAGGAAAATGGCCTACGAGCTTCTTCGCGACTTTCAAGCCCCTGTACTAATCTGCAGTGTGTCCACAAGAAGTGTACTTCAAGTGGGTTCATTCTAATGCCGCCTTCTTCCCCCAAACCAGCCAGGCATACAGAATTCACTGCACCTTAGTCGTGTTGCTGCACTTAGTTGGTTTTCATTCCTGGTAAAGGAAATAAATTGAATCAACAATATCAGAGTATCCAGGTGAAGGTGGTAAATGGGCAAAACGTACCACCTTATCATGACTGAAGACAATGTCATTGTAAGAAACACTTGGTTTGGTACCTTGAAAGCTTCGGTGACCCTGTATTTAATGTTTAGATGCTCAGTAGGAATATGCTCTAAAACACTCTCCAAATCTGAATTGGTGCAATTGCCTCCATTATTTGATGTTACAATTAACCCTTGGGAGCATGCTGACTTACGTTCTGAGGCTTGATGCTGCAGTCATTTTAAATAGGGGTCTGAGGTGCAGCCTTTCACCTCTTCAAGTTGAGGTCCTAGGGCTGGACTGAGAATGTTTTATATGTAAAATAATAAGTGAGTTACAGTTATAAACCTAGTCAAAGGGTTCGGATGTGGCCAGTTTATGGTTCATATCTGAGCACCTGAGGTTAGGGTGCTTACTCCCAGATATCTTATGCAGTACATGTTATGTGTGGAATGTGTGCAATTTGTAATTTAATTTGTCACTGTTTGGGAGCAAGCTTCAATATTTCTTGCCCTTTTTGGAAGAGTTCCAGAGTTTCTGTGCCTAGAAAACATCCATGGGATATATAAATTGGACAGCCTGCCAGATTAATAAAAAATATATAAAGGGCGTTGCTGTTGTCAATAAGTGACAGTGAATTAAGCTTAGACTTCGCTTGCATCCTGTTCTGAAAATGCTGGTTTGTGTTGGGGTACGTGCAGTTCCACAGGTGCTGAAAGGCCTCTGCCATCTGACCCAAGTGTTCATTCTTTGCGTGAGAGCCTGGACAATGAGTGTGTGGGCTATTCAACCATGGAGCGTATCACAGTTGCACCCTTCACACGACGTCTATACATGCGCACTACCCAGCGGGAATCACTGCATTCTGATCAGGAGCAAGAGTCCCTTCTTTGCGCATAGCTACCGAGGTCAAATGTAACCCCCTCTATTACCACCCTGCAATCGGCTAATTCTACACAGACTGGGGATTAAACCAGAGGGCTCGGTATATCAATTCCACAATGGCCGGTGCATTTAGGCCTCAAGTGACTGGAGGAACTTCTGAGTACTTTTTTTTCTTTAAAGAAGGGCATGGTGTTCCTTAATTGGGGAGTTGTGTCATTTTCTTTCATTCGTGAAAAGATCGAAAAGGAGTAGTACTTAGACAAGAATTCCACTAGTTGGCAAATAGTGACTACGAAGCAATAACAAAGGCCTTTCTTTTCAGGAAAAAGGTTCAGCCTGCATGTTTTTTTCCACTCTTACTGACAAGCATATCGTCAACAGCACGGTGCTAGATTATTTCACCAATAAGAGCAGAGGCCCCAAACTCCGAATTTCCAGGATCCTCCTGGCATTTTGCTAATTGTCCCACATTCCAGAATCAAGCTCTTTTAATCACACCTAAAAACACCCCCTGGATTCATGCACATGTGTAGAGTTTCAGCTGATAGATGGTGATTTATGGTTGCAATGGTGTCACTGCTTGGTCTCACACTTATGCACTCAACATAACAAATTGACAGTTAAGCACCTACACAAATAGCAATTTTAAAAAGTCTGGAGATGGGCAAAATATTCAGATTGGATACGGTTTTGAAAATAAAGGCACAGGACCACAATTGAAATGTGGTCCTTCATTACTTTATGGAAATAGCAGTACTTTGCATCGGAATATTAGGAACAGGAGTAAGCCATTCAGCCCCTCGGACCTGTACCATAAGAACGTAAGGAATAGGACGTACGGCCCCTCAAGCCTGCTCCGCCACTCAAAAAGATCATGGCTGATCTTCGGCCTTAACTCCACTTTCCCGCGCGATCCCCATATCCCTTAGAGTCCAAAAATCTATCGATCTCAGCCTTGAATATACTCAACCACTGAGCATCCACAGCCCTCTGGGGTAGAGAATTCCAAAAGATTCACAACCCTCAGTGAAGAAATTCCTCCTCATCTCAGTCCTAAATGGTCGACCCCTTATCCTTAGACTATGCCCCCTAGTTCTAGACTCTTCAGCCAGGGGAAACAGCCTCTCAGCATCTACCCTGTCAAGCCCCCTCAGAATCTTATATGTTTCAATGAAATCACCTCTCATTCTTCTAAACTCCAGAGAGTATAGGCTCATTCTATTCAGTCTCTCCTCATAGAACAACCCTCTCAGCCCAGGACTCAATCTAGTGAACCTTCGTTGCACCCCCTCTAAGGCAAGTATATCCTTCCTTAGGTAAGGAGACCAAAACTGTACACAGTACTCCAGGTGTGGTCTCACCAAAGCCCTGTACAATTGCAGCAAGACTTCCTTAATCTTGTACTCCAACATACCATTTGTCTTCCTAATTGCTTGCTGTACCTGCATGTTAACTTTCTGTGTTTTGTATACAAGGACACCCAAATCCCTCTGAACACCAACATTTAATAGTTTCTCACCATTTAAAAAATATTCTGTTTTTCTGTTCTTCCTACCAAAGTGAATAACCTCACATTTCCCCACATTATAGCCCATCTGCTACCTTCTGGCCCACTCACTTATCTGTCTATATCCCTTTACATACTCTGTGTCCTCCTCACAGCTCACTTTCCCACCAAGCTTTGTATCATCAGCAAACTTGGCTACATTACACTCAGTCCCTTCATCCAAGTCATTAATAGATTGCAAATAGCCGAGGCCCAAGCACCGATCCTTGCAGCACCCCACTAGTAACAGCCTGCCAACCTGAAAATGTCCCATTTATTCCTACTCTCTGGTTAACGGACAGAAAACAATCCTCTATTCATGCCAATATATTAACCCCAATCCCATGAGCCCTTATCTTGTTCCGCCATTCAATTAGATCATGGTTGATCTGTACCTCAACTCCATTTACCCGCCTTAGCTCTATATCTCTTGATACCCTTACCCAACAAAAATCTACCAATCTCAATCCTGCAAAGTTCCAATTGTCCCCCAAAGCATACACAGTCTTTTGTAGGGAGAGTTCCAGATTATTACACTTTGTGTGAAAAAGGCCTTCCTGATTTCACTCCTGAATGGCCTAGCTCTAATTTTAAGATTATGTCCCCTTGTTCTGGATTCCCCCACCAGAGGGACTAGTTTATCTATTCTATCGAATCCTTTTATCATTTTAAACACCTCGATCAGTTCACCCCTCAAACCTTCTAAACACAAGGGAATACGAGCCAAGTTTATGTAACTTATCCTCATATTTTTACCCTCTAAGCCCCGGTATCATGATGAACTGGAAAGATTAGGAGCTCTACAAAAGAAAGCTTAGATGGTACTGTTGGTAGCTGCACTGTCACTGTTTGGAACGGAGACATATAAAACCCAAGAGTCACAAGACCCATCCTTTCTCCATGTTCAGTTGAATGGCTTCAGCTGTGGTGGCAGTTGGTCCTCTAGCATTTGCCTTAGCGCCTCCAGGCTACAACGGTGAAAAGTTAGTCTGGGCTTTTGCTACTGATCATTATTCAGTGGCCCTTGCTGGAATGTGTGTTTGTGTGGATATTGGCTGAGTTGTGATGCTACTGCCCCCATCCTGCTGCTGAATAACCTGCTGACATTCACTGACTTGGCTCCTGCATGAATAACACCAGATGGACAGGGTATCAGAGGGCAGTCAGTGCCCATGGCACCATACCCAAGGAACAGTCATCACCTTCAGCAGAGGAGGTGAGAAACAGCAGGAATAAAAAAAAACTAGGAATGTGTTTTGAAATTTTAAAATGTGGAAAGAGAATATTGACCCAACTCTCGAGTGTAAAGTCAAATTGTTGTGTGTTTACTGATTCCTAGCTAGTTTCCCCCTCCCTCAATCCATGTTTGTGGGTTGCAGTCCCAGTTCTACGTGGCACTCAGATCTGCCACTACTACCCATGTAAAATTGGCCCATGGCAAGTTCACATATGTGGGTGCATCTTAACTATTGAGGGAGGCTTGCACCTCATCAGGAGGGAGAAGCAAGATGGAATCCACCTCAAGTCAGTTTAATATGGAGCAACATCAGCAACAATGGGTCATTAGGAAGCCCAACTCCTCATCCCCTCCACGCTCCGAGCACAAGGTAGACGGATGAGGGACTTAAAAAGGGAAAAAAAGGAGGGGGGGGGGGGGGGGATCATGTCAATGGACTGTATGATTCCCATTACCAATATATTATCTTGTCAGTTTGTCATTGCATTTCCATAGAGATCTTTGCTAAATTGTGGCCTGTTCACTGCTGAGCATTTTCTATGTATCATATTCCTGTATATGCATGTTTTAATAAAATATTGTCTTTTAAAGAAATGTTGAGATGGAGTACAATGCTGTTGTATCATGTATCAAATTAAAATTGAAAAACTTTTAAAAGACTGTCAAAGATGGTTTCCTCTCTCCTTTTGTTATTATAAAGTCATCAGAACCACAGGTGGTTGGTGCCTAACCAAGTGGTAAGATTATAAACTAATCCCCCACTGACAACGAAAGACTTGAAAGAAAGAACTTGCATTTATGTAGCACCTTTCACAACCTCAGGATGTCCCCAAAGCATTTTACAGCCAATGAAGTACTTTTTGAAGTGTAGTCACTGTTGTAATGAAGGAAATACGGCAGCCAATTTACGCACAGCAAGATCCCACAAATAGCAACACAATGACAACCAGATAATTTTTTTTTGAGTGACATTGGATGAGAGATAAATATTGGCCAAGACAACAGGGCAAACTCTGCTGCTCTTCTTCAAAATTATACCATGGGATCTTTTACATCCACCAAATGGCAGATAGGGCCTCGGTTTAACGTGACAGCCGAAAGATGTTACCTCCAACGGTGCAGCACTGGGAGTGTCAGCCTTGATTTTGTACTCAAGTCTCAGGAGTAGGACTTGAACCCACAATCTTCTGACGCAGAGGCGAGAGTACTATCTGCGTGCTACTGACCGTACAGAATCCCATGCACCAGGAGGGCTGCAGGTTTGATCCCTGGTCTGAGCTGAGTTAGCTGATCCTCAGCCAGGATAGCTACAATTGGCTTCAGAACACCTGGACTGAGTATGGGGTAAGATATCAGTCAGAACCCCCGTCTTGGAGTCTCAGCACTGGCTCCTGGTTGAAAGTGCATGCGAGTAGGGAGGATGCGACTCAGCTGTGGCTCTTACAGTTGAATAGTCACCTGGCACATACTGTTGAGACTTACATAGAAATTGCTAGACATAAAAAAAGACCAAAGTCCATCGAGTTTGCCTTCTACCATCCTGGTAGTCATATGATACAATGATAATGGAGTTGTTGACTAATCGTGGCAATCAATCTCTATCAATTAGAGTAGTTAAGGATAGTATTAGATTAAAAGAGGCTTACAAAGTTGCCAAGAAGAGTAGTAAGCCTGAGGATTGGGAGGGTTTTAGAAATCAGCAAAGGATGACCAAGAAATTGATAGAGAGAAAAAATTGAATGAGTAAACTAGCAAGAAATATAAAAACAGATTTAAGAGCTTCTACAAGTATATAAAAAGGAAGAGATTAGCAAAAGTACAGGTGGGTCCCTTAGAGGCAGAGACAGGAGAAATTATAATGGGGCAGAAGGAAATGGCAGAGATGTTAAACAAATATTTTATATCTGTCTTCACACTAAAAGACACAAAAGGCATACCGGAAATAGTGGGGAACCAAGGGTCTAATGAGAGGGAGGAACTTAAAGTAATTAATATCAGTAAAGAAAAAGTACTGGAGAAATTAATGGGACTAAAAGCCGACAAATCTCTTGGACCTGATGGCCTATAACCTAGGATTTTAAAAGAGGTGGCAGCAGAGATAGTGGACGCATTGGTTCCCTAGATTCTAGAATGGTCCCCATGGATTGGAAGGTAGCAAATGTAACCCTGCTATTCAAGAAAGGAGGGAGAGAGAAAACCATGGAACTACAGGCCAGTTAGCCTGACATCAGTAGTAGGGAAAATGCTAGAATCTATTATTAAGGACATAGTAACAGGGCACTTTGCCTAATCATATTATGATTTTTTGAGTCAACACAGTTATATGAAAGGGAAATCATGTTTGATAAATCTATTAAGAGTTTTTTTTTTGAGGATATAACTAGCAGGGTAGATAAAGGGGAACCAGTAGATGTAGTATATTTGGATTTTCAAAAGGCATTCGATAAGGTGCCACACAAGAGGTAGTTACACAAGATTAGGGCTCATGGGATTGGGGGTAATATATTAGCATGGATTGAGGACTGGTTAACAGACAGAAAACAGTAGGAATAAACAGGTCATTTTGAGGTTGACAGGTTGTAGCTAGTGGGGTACCGCAGGGATCGGTGCTTGGACCTCAGCTGTTTACAATATATATCAATGACTAAGATGAACAGTGTAATGTATCCAAGTTTGCTGATGATACAAAACTAGGTGGGAAAGTAAGCTGTGAGGAGGATGCAAAGGGATATAGACAGATTAAGTGAGTGGGCAAGAAGGTGGCAGATGGAGTATAATGTGGGGAAATGTGAAATTATCCACTTTGGTAAGAATAGAAAAGAAGAATACTTTTTAAAAAGGTGAGAGACTAAGAAATGTTAGTATTCAGAGGGATTTGGGTGTCCTTGTGCACAAATCACAGAAAGTTAACCTGCAGGTACAGCAGGCAAGTAGGAAGGCAAATGGTATGTTAGCTTTTACTGCAAGGGGGTTGGGGTACAAGAGTAAGGAGGTCTTCTGCAATTATATAGGGCTCTGGTGAGACCACACCTGGAGTACTGTGTACAGTTTTGGTCTCCTTACCTAAGGAAGGATATACTTGCCTTAGATGGGGTGCAACGAAGGTTCACTAGATTGATTCCTGGGATAAGAGGGTTGTCCTATGAGGAGAGAGTGTGTAGAATGGGCCTATATTCTTTGGAGTATAGAAGAATGAGAGGATCTCATTGAAACATATAAAATTCTTAGAGGGTTTGACAGGGTAGATGCTGAGAGGCTGTTTCCCCTGGCTGGAGAGTCTAGAACTAGGGGTCATAGCCTTAAGATAAGAGGTCGGTCATTTAGGATCGAGATAAGGAAAAATTTCTTCATGCTGTGAATCTTTGGAATTCTCTACCCTAGAGGGTTGTGGATGCTGAGTCGTTGAGTATATTCAAGGCTGAGATAGATTTTTGGACTCTAGAGGAATCAAGGGATATGAGGATAGGGTGGGAAAATGGAGTTGAGGTAGATGATCAGCCATGATCTTATTGAATGGTGGAGCAGTCTCGAGGGGCCATATGGCCTACTCCTGCTCCTATTTCTTATGTAATGAGTCTACAACAAACCCATACATGAGGTGAGGAAACCCCCAGTGGTGGAGAGCTTTGGGAACCATAGGTCCAAAGTCATCTGTTCCTCCCAAGCATGTTACACTTACCACATGTCAATTCTCAAATTACTCACACTGTATCCCAAAATATTATTTTATGAACTATATCTATTTAATTTGCATTTGAATGAATGAACACTATCTGCTTCCACTGTCTCCCTAGGGAGCCTGTTCCATAGATTAACCACTCTCATCAAAATAATGTTTCCACAGATTAGTCTTGAAACCACCCCCCCCCCCCTCCTCCCTCAAGCACTGTCAGCGTCCTCTGATTCTACTGACATGAAGGAGGACCAATTGGCTGAGGTACAAGGGGGCAGGCGGGTACCTGCTTAACCGTGAGCAGGAGTTCATACCTGGGGAGAACGCAAGAGAAGATCAAAGGGGAAAAAAATAAAAGCCTCTGATCCCTCCCTACCCACCGCCTGATGACTAAAAATGTATCCTCTACTTTAATATTTAACTGGAAGGATAGTCCGCCCTTCAGACCACCATTAAATTTAGTAAAACAGTTCTTACAAACGTAGTTCCATTTTAGTTATTGATAGCTAACATATAATCTGTAAAAATGTCAGAAAATGAAAATATCACAGCATATTTGATCTGGGAAATCAGATCAGTTTGCCAACAGTCAGTAAGAGCTTGTATGATTCATATGAGGAGCTGGAGTTTACAGCAAAGCACGGAGCACATTGGAACTACAACTCGACATCTAGGGCTCGATTTTAGGGTCGGGTTACCTGCGGGTTTCCAGCGGAGGGGCCCCGAAAATCCCGATCTCCGATCACGTGACCGGATTCGGACGAAATCCTGGCCACTTCCGGGTACCGCGCTGACGTGCGGGGCTGCGCGCGAAAGCCCCGCTGGTGAGAATCCCGCAGGCAATTAAAGCCAGCGGGGTTCCACTTGAGAGCACTTAACTTGCTCGTTGTGGTCAGTTAATGAGCTGAAGCAGCTGTCAAAAGAGGAAGTGTGGGATTTTAGGTTCAAGGCAGTCAGTTTCCCACACTGGGGGAAACAGGACCCTTCAAACCAGGCGTGTTGCAGCCAGCAGCCTGTGGCAGGTGCCAAGGTGCGCTCCACGGGGGAGAGCCCTCACTCACGCAGGAGGCCACCGCGTCACATAGGGCAACCCCTGCCCCCCACCACCCCCCGGCCAAGCCAGAGGACAGACCGACACGAAACCGCAGCCCCAGTCCGAGGACCCACACACCTACCCTGCACAACCCCTCAGACCAACACCTGCCAGTTGGGTGGTGTGTGGACACCCTCGGAGGACGAAGAGCATGACCAGCACCAGCAGCCTCGCAGTCCGCCGCAGAGACGTGGATCCCCCCAACACGGTGTGGTTGCACGCCCACCTGCACAGCGGGAGGGAGGGCTACCGCAGAGAGAGACGCGTCGCAGAGGGCACTACCCTCGCCACAGGGTCCACAGACCGAGGCGCAGCTCCCCGGACCTCTCCGAGCAGCAGTGCACAGGGAGGCGCAGATTCGCTCGACATGTAGTCGTGGAGATCTGCAGCCTCTTTCATGCCGAGCTGCTCCTGGTTGGCCCCAGCACCAACTGCTTACCTGTCGCTGGCAAAGTCACCACTGTCCTCCACACCTTCTCCTCCGCATCCTTCCAGGGTGCAGCCGGCTACACCGCCGATGTCTCTCAGTCGTCTGCGCGGACGAGCCCTGCAAATACACCTGCACCTACTCTGCAGTAACACGATGGGTGGCATCAGTGGTGGGTCCTCAGTGATACCCAGGAGCGGGCATTATTGGACACAATGGACAGGATTCGCGGAGACATGGCAGTGGTGGTGTCAATATAATGTGTGCTGTTTGTGGCTCTGAAATTCAATATGGGTAACACCCATGACAAACCCTCAGACACCCTTGTGCACCCCCTTCATGCTGACGAGACGTTTGCCTTACCCTGCCTACTGCACATATGTGATGCATGCCCTGTGGCTGCAGCACAGGTGGTGGCAGGTTGAGTGAGGCTGGCCGTGAGGGAGATGCACGAGAGGGTGAGTATGGGATGGAGCCATGAGATTGTATGAGGATTGGGTTGCGTGTTAGTGGCAGGATGAGTACTGGCGAGGTGAGTAGGTGGAGGTAAGATGAGGATGGGGTGTGAGTGGGCATGAAGGGTGATGTGACAGAATACTGTTGGCGGTGCCGAAGGAGATTTGGGGTGGGGGCAGTGTTGTGGCAGACGGAGTGTAGGGGAAAGACTTCGTGTTCTCACTGTGGCTGACCTACTGCGGTCATTGCAGCGCCTCCTGCACTGTATGCAGGTGGGCGATATGTTGGTGGCGCAGGTGACCCCCTCTGCCACCTCGAGCCAGGCCTTCTTGGTGGCAGAGGCAGGCCGCTTCCTCCCGCCCGCCGGGGGGAAGATATGTGTCCTCCCCCTCCTCCTCACCCCATCTGATGATACCTGGGGTGAGGCATCATTAAACTGGGAGCAGCCTTCCCCCTGGGCTGCTCCATGCTGCAATTTGTCCCATTGGTTGCAGCATCTGTCAGTGGAGGACTGCCCCTTTAACTAGAGAGCCTCCAGCTGACAGATCGTACTGCACATGCGCAGCCCGCCCGACGCGCAGGCCAGCGCCGTGGACCCCGGAGGAGCAGGTAATTGGATCCTATTAGTGGATTGCCTGCTACGATTGCGTGGGCAACCCACTAATTTCGCCGTTCGCGTTTTCGACACTCCCGGAGGACCACCCGCTGGGAACCCGCAGGCCTGCTAAATTCGAGCCCCTAGTGTTATCTAGCAGGTCAGATGCAGTACGGTGACACAACACACTCGAATGTCCACATCTTGCTGCCCAGAGTGGTAGGACGCAAGTCTGCCCCCGGCCTCCTGCCACAGTGCTAGTCTCATCCATGAGGGACAACTAGGCACTTCCACATAAGGGAGGTGAGTGGAAAATCCAATGAAGATTAACCACAGAACACTAACACACCTTGTAGTGACTGCATAGGGATAGCAATTGGCAAAAGGCCAGGGAACAGATCTCCGAAAAATCTCAGCAGGGAGCAAGGGCGACTTGGGTAAAAAGATGGTAGTACAAATTTAAATTACCAAAAATAAATTGCTGTACAGCAGGGTTAACAGCTTTCTCTTCCTGTTCTGGTATTTACAGACCATGTGCAAACATAACATCAGTGACCAAAGTGAGGGTTAGGAGGAGGAGGGTGGGAGAAGACTTGTGTGGAGCACAAATGCCAGCTTGGACCAGTTGGGCTGAATGGCCTGTTTGTGTGCTGCAATTTCTATGTAAAAAGATAAATAGCAGACAGGTACAGCATACAAACACATTAAGTATTTGTCCAATAATATAACCAACAGTCATTTCTATGTTTCTATTAATGTGAGCCATAGCCACATTTTAAATGGTTTAGTATTGCTGCTACATTAGCAGACCGAGGAATGCCATAATAACCTGGTAAGCTTCTGTCCACTAATGCCAAGAATCATTTCTAGGCTATACTTGCATAAGAGCACGCATCTGAAAAAATTCTTTTAAACATTCACATGTGATCATTGGAAAGGACTATTTTTCATTTTTACTTGAAAGGAAAACTAGCAAAATAGTGCCATTCCTTTCAGGGGGCTCCAAAGAGGAGTCCAGCCTAATGTTGCTTTCCCAAGCTTCGAATTCCTGCCCTCAAATAGTCAACCCCATACCCCTAAATTTGCCCATCCGAACTACAGCATCAGTCCATGCACTTTTCTCTCCCAGACAAAGCTCTATTCCTACACAGGCTGCCATTCGTGTGGCCTATAATAATGAAAATACCAGCTTCACTCCTTCCTTATTAATTCATCCTGGATGCTTTTTTAGAAACTACTTCACTCAACTGTGAGAATCTACATTCCTATACTGCCACCTAAAGGCAATTAGGTTTACATACAATATTTATTAACTATTGGGTGACATATATATTTGTACATTAAATATTATGGCAAGAAGTGTACTTTTAGAATATCATGATCCCAGATTCAAAACTGGGAGGACATCATTCAAAAACTACATGATTTTTTTAGCTTTATCAAGGAGATGCAGTGGGCATCCAGTTCTCACCCAATTCGACTCTAGCAAAGTTAGTTACAGCTCAGGTCGGACAAAAACAAGAGAGTCTCTCCTACATTATCCTGGTCATGTGCTAACCCCAAGCTCAGAAGGGCAGCCCTTATTGCATCGGATATGCATTTTGCACTTGTACTGTACCCAAAGTGATTCCATTATGGATTAACTCCAGTTAACCAACAAAACATTTTAGAAGATTATGCACACTAGATGTTTATCAAACAAATACACTTCTTGGGCTTGGAAATGCACATTTGAAAAAGAGAATATAACCACTATGATACAGAGCAATTTCATTCCTAAATTACTGGGTCAATTTGGACTATGAATTCTGTGTCTCATTAAGAGCTACACTGAAGGGCAGAAAATTGCATTATTTATATTATAACTGAGGGAATCATTGATCATGCCAGCCAAAAGGGTTTATTTGATTGGCTTAGTTCCAGCTACCAACTAAGCAAAGCATTCCATGGCAGAGGCACAGGTTCAGGTTTGAAAGGGTTCAGCATTATTCTACACCAATCTGAGCCAGTGAGTCTCCTGTCAATAGAACCATCTGGGATCATCCGACCATTTAAGCTAAATTATATTCTTTTATAGCTGATACAAATGGGTGAAGGGAATAAAATTCAATATGGATAAGTGGTGTGTTTACTCCTAGTGCTGTGAAAATGTGGATATTCAGTCACTGCATCAGGAGTAAGTAGAACAATAATATTAAACCTGGTGAGGAACATCATGCTTAAACTTTCTGGTCAGACAGCAAGCACCTTGACCACTATGTCCAGTTCTGGTCACTAAAACAAAGGAAACATTCAAGCTCTGGGGATGGTGCAGAGAAGAGCTGAGAGGTTGATTCTTGGTGTCAGAGGACTGAGTTGGGAGGAAAGATTGGGCTCATCAACAGAGGTAATCGAGAGGGAACTTCAGAGATATGGAAGACGGCGAATATTAAAAAAGGTTAAACCCAGAACACGACTACTAATTAATCCATACCAACAAGATGAGGGGGCACAGGTTCAAACTGGTAAAAGGCAAATTTAGGACTGATTTCATGAAGGTCTTCACCCAGAGTGACCCCTACGCAGAAGTGTTGCAGTGGAGGCCAAAAACATGGGAATTATTTAAAGTACCTTTTATATTTTTGGCAGGTAACGAATGTGCAAGTTCCAAAAGACTTTCAGTACTCAAAAGGGTCAGTGGGATGGTTGTGATGCCGGTTCTAATAGCACAGGCATGGCACAGACAGTAGTAACCCCAATGTAAACCTGCTGGATTCGCAAAAATAAGTAAACCTGTTGACAAACAGCACAAACACCCCACTGACTCCAATAAAAAAAAGCAGCTTAAGAAATAGTTTGATGTATGATGGTGGGGGGTGAACTGTGGGTTTTTTCCAGGAATAATGAACTAGGATGGGAAGAATGGCCTTCACCTGTATCTAACTGGTGATACCCTCTATAGTTGACCCATCCAATTACCCAAATGCCAGAGAGAAGAAACAATCTTCAGGAGGAGAGTACCATAATTACCCATATACCATTCTCTGAAAAATTGCACACAGGACACAGGAGACAAAAGATAGACATACACATAGTTAGGAGCTTTTCACATATGCACAAAACCCTCAGGGTCCCAGACAGGTAGAGACCAACTTTCTGGAGTTTGAGAGGAACCCTTTAAAACTACAGCAAACATAGTGCAGACAAAAGACTGCCCTGTGCTTTCTGCCTTTGTTAGAGGTCACTAATTCACTTAATCCAGGATTAGGGTAATAATCATTTTGCAATGGCAATAGTTTCAGATTTCTGATGGTTGTAAATTCAATTTGCATACAGTGGAGTTACGATCCCAAATTGGGATCAAAAACTTAGCTGAGGGTTTGGTGTCCAAGGCTCCTTCCCGAGTTGGGAGCACGGTTTATAACCTTGAAGAAGTTTCCCTTCACTAGCAGATGGAACACTTGCACCATGGAACGCAGCACTGTTTGTAGTGAAACATTTCATTTTTAGTTGTACAACTCCTCCATAATAGGCTTAGTGTCAGCTCGGTCCTTATCACTTCAGGGCTCATCCATAGTGTACAAATATGCAGAATGCCTGAAGGAAACCCTCATTACAGAAAACAAAAGCAACACATTAGACATCAACTGCCATCTTTATTGATGGGTCCAAAGCAAATGACTGTACATTTACAGCAAAGTGAAATTTCACAGTAAACATTAAACTTTGTCTCTTTAAAAAAAACCATTACAGGACATTAATAAGATGTATAAAAGATCATTGAATTTCTGTGCTACAATTTGAACTACAATCTGAGTGCCCCCAAAAAGACACTATCCTTTTAAAACCTATACTGTACATTACTAGTTATTGCAGTCAGTAACTTGGAGCCAATTTGGGCAGGTGCGTGACGTCTATAATAACCCAGGTCGTTGCCAGTCACAATGGCACACCGTTGGGTATATACAGAAACAGACACAACAATGTTTATGCTCAATGACACCAGGATGCTTAGGATCAGCTATTCTCATTTTACAGAAGAAAAGTAATGACATGAAGGGCTTTAATACTGTAGCTTGTACAGTTTTTAAAAAATTGTTCCAATATCTTTATATAAAATTAAGAATGATGAAAAGGTTCAGCTACAACACACCCTTTCTGCCACTCAAAAGTGAAGAATCATTCCAGTTCTATAAGACACATGGTCCCACTCAGTACTCTAGTACAGTACAGTCCATTTATATGTAAAATGTCTCCAGCCCCATATATTAAAAAAAATGCATATAATCCACTTGCATGCAGACCATACACAATGGTAAACGATTTAGGATGCAAAAAGCAACCGTTACTATCCTCTATAGTGTTTTAACTTAACAAGGTACAGTAAAACCTTTAACATCGCTTTAACAGGTACCTCGCAAGAGTTTTTGTGTGTGTGAGAGAGAGCGAGAGCGAGAAAATTTAGCATTTTGGGGGAAAAAAAGTACCAATTTTCTCTCAACCAAAGCAGTCCAATAAATTCAAAAACTTAAAAGTATTTTTCTTCCCGCTTTCACAAATGAAGAATCGGCTGTCTAACCATGCTGAAATTAAACTAGAAAATGCTTCCTCTGATCTGCAGCAGTCACCATTTTCTATTCTCTACCCATATTGCCCCCTCATCCCCCTTTAGCAGACACCATTTACCAACTAGGATGCACAGGTGGCCTAATCCCTGCAAATGGCACTCTCTTAAACCAAATACTGGGGAAGTAGATGATAGTGCCCTGGATTGAACTGCCATCTGATTTTTTTGGTGTCTGTCTCTCTCCCTCCAAGGGAACACTTTCCCCTAGACAGCTAGGAGCATGAACTGGAGAACGAGCAGCTCAAATATCCACCATTGGAGAGACAAATTCCAATTCACTGCAATTTCTTTTGCTGGAGTTTATCATTGTAATAAAACCATGTATGGGGAGAGGGGCGGGGAAAGGAGAGAAACGATTGCAAAATTATTTACAACAGTTCGACTGAAGTGGTTGATTTGCAAATTCAAAACTGCTGCTTTCAAACAAGTAAAGCATAGGGCCTTTAAGAAAGGCAAATTACATTCAAAAGGAAAGGAGACACCAGATTCAAACTAGAAAAAGGTAATTTTAGGACTGAGGTCAAGAAGTTCTTCACGCAGAAAGTGAGCAACATGTGGAATGGACTCCTTGAAAAAGTGGTGGAGGCAAAAACCTTTGAATCATTTAAGAACGAACTAGACTGGGGGGGGGGGGGGGGGAGCTGTAGGGTTTTTCTGGATGGACAAGTTAAGATGGGCTGAATGTCTTCCCTCATTCACAATCATGTGAAACAAACAGAATCCTAATCAGCAGGGCTCAGTCCAAAGGCAGGAAGATGATGAAAAGGAATGCATCAGATCTTGTTTTTAAAAAAAAGCATTTAGTGACTCAGAGTTTGCCATTAGGCTGGAATTTACCTTTGAACCATGTCAACCCTAACCATCATCACAGTGAAAGACAAAGCAAGGAGGAAGTTGCCACAATGTTCATATAGAATCAGACCAGATCCTCTCTGTGCATACAAGGCCTTAATATCTCAGAATACTGGTTTATAAACACGTGGAAGCCCAGAAAAGGTTATCAACTGTTGACTTGCTTTCCTATTTTGATACTAACTTTCAGGCAATCTAATTTATAAATCATTATTGGGAATGCTTTTGGAGCTTAATTAAAGATACCTCAATAATATCACAGTATTTGGCCACAAATTAGCAAACCTGTATAAATAGCACAGTATTGAAGTAAAAGCAAAAATATTGGAATACTATTAATAAGCCATACAAGGTCTTACCTAAGAGACTGGATTAGTGATCAACTTTTGGGGTGACATTTTACTGAAAAGTCAACACGAGTAGAAAAAAAATGGGAAACCCCATTTGTCGACCGGAGGAATTTCACCCCAGTTTCCTCTCCACGCATCTTAATTACTCAGGTATCTTCAACTTAATGGCCATAGTGTCCAGTACTGGAAAAATCACAATCATGATAATGGTCATAAGCCAACAGCAAATGGGTTAACAATAAATCATAAGCAAGCTACATACAGTATTTCAACAGTACATTCCCAGGATAAGTAAAAAGGTTAATGGCATTCTGCAATACTGTCACTTTTGAATACTGATAAACACATAACCTATTGGTGAAAATGTTAATGACAACAGTTCAAGGCTATGCTTGGACCAGGAGTTCTAATAGACTGACGAGACAAAAAGGAAAACCTGTATGTCAGCATCTTTAATCATTCATGCTGCAACTGAATCTATACTATGTAGATTAAAACAAATTACTCAACTTGACAAAACAGTGGGAATTAATGCAGTTTTTTTTTTTAAAATGCTTTCGTAAACTGCTACTCAAACTTTAATCAGCTCAGTCCCATGTCCCAGCAAATGAGGCTGGAGTGGTCACTATAATGACGTTAAAACACTATTATACAAAATACTTTTTTTTAATATATAAGAAACCGTAACATGCTACAGATGATCGAGCTGTGCTACAGTGAAAATGTTGGGTGCACTAGGCAGTGAAAATATGAATGGGTGGAGGAATCTTGTGCTGATATATTAGTGTTTCCACAATGGGATGAATGGGAAAAAATTGATCTACTGGAATTCTATGATCAGCTTAGAATTCTGCTATCAGGTACAAGTTTACCTTGAATGAATTTATTTTTTAAAAAATGATTGTCATGCTGCTAAAGAGTCAGACTGACACCTACATACATATTGCTAAATTGGGAAGCCTTTTTTTTAGTAAAGTAGGTCTGTTTCTACTCAGTTAGTAACTTGGCAGTGTTATTCGTGTGTTGGGGTAATCATCCCTCAGTAGTTTATTAGTGCTGTCTGAGTAGATCACACCCTTCTGCCAGTTTCATCAAAACAAGTGCGGAAGACAGCTCTTTGTCTCAGCTGCTGTCAGGAGACTATTCATGGGCCACAGCAGGCGCAGGGTCCGAGACTTTACTCCACTGAGAGTGAAAAGGTGCTGTAATGGTTTCGGACGTAGTCGAGGGGTTGGGGCAAAACGGCGGCGCTGTAGAGAAGGCTGGAAGCACAGGAGTCATGGCAGGATCAGCAGGAGGGAGGTTCGAGAAGGCCAAATGTGACACTGGACTGGTGGTCGACAAGGGTGAACCTGGAAAGTAAGAGTCCAAGTTAAAAGTCAGATCAACAGGATTAAGGCTAAAGCTCCATGGATAGCCAACACGGAGCAGTGGAAGATGTAGATTACTCCACAACTGGCACATATCTGAAATTCTTCTGCTAATTTAGCAGAGGAATTAGCCATTTTACAGGGATTAACCCTTCTGTCACAGATTTGAGACTTCACTCTGCAATGTACCCTGTAATATTG
Organism: Heptranchias perlo; assembly: GCF_035084215.1. Taxonomy (NCBI): domain Eukaryota; kingdom Metazoa; phylum Chordata; class Chondrichthyes; order Hexanchiformes; family Hexanchidae; genus Heptranchias; species Heptranchias perlo. Next base: position 11,741,480 of record NC_090370.1, read on the forward strand.
CTGTATTGGGTCTTTTGCATGGGCAAATATAAAATGTGATTCTGTTGGCTGCATTCTACAAACAATCTTCTTGCCTTTGTTTGGGGGAGGTACTGCCAAATGCACAAAACACTGACTGAAGTTATTACTACTACATGCACTTATATAGCCTTTAAATGTGCCAAAGCGCTTCGCAGAGGGTTAATCAAAAAATGGACCCAGCCAAGGAAGGAGACGTTAGGAAGGTAGACCTAAAGCAGGGGTGGGAAGAGAGTCCATTGCTGGAAACAGTCTGGCTGCGATTGGACAGGCAAGACTGGAACCAAGAGAAGGCAATCTCACAGAGCTGAGCAATGGAGCAGAGGCTTTGGAGGAGGATGGTGCAGTCGAGCTTGACCTTACCACAGCCTTTGACGAGGATGGACAATACACTGCGATCAAAGTCACCAAGAATGTTGTTTGTGACTTTGGTTAGGACAGCTGTGGAGCTGTGGCAGGGGTGCAAACCTGATGGGAGAGATTCATAGAGTTGCAGGAGAGACGGGCACAGATTTGGGAAGCAAGTTCAAGGAGTTGAGAAGGAAAATTGGGGATGGGACAGTAGTTTGCAAGGACAGAGGAGTTGAGGGTGGTTTTTTTTGAGGTAGAGGGTGATGAAAGCAGCTTTGAAAGGGAGGGGGAACAGAACAAAGAATCATCAATAGACTCAGTTTAAAGGACTTGGATTTCAGAAACAGTTTAAACTAAAAAGGGGCAAGTCCAGGGCTGCATTACTGTTTATTATATTTTGGTATATAATTCTTGTAATAAATTCATTTTGTTGTTTTAGCCTGAACCACATGGTCCAACAGTTGGCCATTAAAAAGAGAGCAGGATTGGGCATCCTGTACAACTTCTGGTGCATAACCCAGTAGTACATGAGCACAGTTACCCAAGTTACCCTTATGCACCGCACACTTTAAATTCCACGTTTTGGTTCATAAGGGAACGCCTATGGGACCTGCAATTTTCTGTGAATACGAATAAAGGTGGTTGGGAGATGCCCTGAATTGCAACAGCCTTTGCTAAAATATATTAAGCGCTTGTACCCGTCGTACCACAACGCAAGTTCAAGGTCAGTGAATTCTGTGCTGTGACGGCAGGATTCTAAGAGATATCGCATCATACATCCAAACGGACAAGCATTATTTACGAAGGTGCATTAACAGCCAACAGCAAATAGTCTTTCAGAAGATTTAGAAGGCATGCTCAAAGTGTAACTGCATCTAGGAGGAAAAAAAGTGAAGTAATGCCTGCTGAGAGAGCACAAAATATTAATTTTTAAATCAGTGGTGTAGCTAGGGGAGTGCTTTGACTTTACATTCAGGACTCCATTTCAGTACACCCTAGCCCAAGATTTAAAACACAATCATTCCGAAAAACCTGCTGAAACATTGAATCTGGTGGCGGGGATTATAACCAACAGCTAACTCTGTCAGCAGAGTCAAAATCCTGGAACTCCCTACTGAACAGCATTGTGGGAGCACCTTCACCACACTGACTGCAGCGATTCAAGAAGGGGCAACTAGGGGTGGGCAATAAATGACTGCCTCGCCAGCGACACCCACATCCCGAGAATGAATTTTAAAAAATAATGAATATAATTAGACACTAGTCCAATACAACAGAAAATCCTTAATGGAATAAAAAGTATTCATTCAGTTTCTTGCACAGCAATCTGAGATACAGTGCATCAAATGTTCATAAACATTTTCTGAGCTCTCTCAGCAATATTTGTGAGAATGTTTGTGTTCATCTTAGAGCTGGGACATTTCCAGATCAGGCACCCAGTGTCAGCATCAAACTCTCAACAGGTCAGATATAACAGGCCAGTTTTTAAAAAGTTTTTTTAATTCATTCTCGGGATGTGGGTGTCGCTGGCGAGGCAGTCATTTATTGCCCACCCCTAGTTGCCCCTTCTTCTTGAATCGCTGCAGTCAGTGTGGTGAAGGTGCTCCCACAATGCTGTTCAGTCGGGAGTTCCAGGATTTTGACTCTGCTGACAGAGTTAGCTGTTGGTTATAATCCCCGCCACCAGATTCAATGTTTCAGCAGGTTTTTCGGAATGATTGTGTTTTAAATCTTGGGCCAGTTGAAATTGGGAAGCAGATTTGGCCCACAGGCCAGGGGTTAAACACCTCAGGTATGACACTGTTACATGCAGAGTAAAGCTCCCTCTGCATTACCCTCAAACATAGTCTCAGAATAGCTTCCCATACTGCAGCAGTGTAACCCTGCCCACAGCAGTCACCTTTGTTATAAACTGGATAGCCCGGTGAAGGATAGAATACAGGAGCCTAGTCTTCAGTTACTTCCAAGCCTTTATTCACAGAAATTCCCCCCTTACACACACACACCCCTTAGATAAGCTCGCCTATAAAAAGGATACGAGAGTCCCCAATTGAGACACATTGGGTATTGAATTGAATACAACTAACACTAATTGATATAAATCAGATACAATTAACCACTTTGTGCCCTTCCCCCCCCACCAAGTTACCAATTTAGTGCTAAATTAGCTTTAGTTTTGTGCTGTGGGATCACACTCATTAGTAACTCTAGACAACTCAAACTCCATTTCATGTCAGACCCTTACAGTCAGAGGAGACTTTCATTCCATCAATCTGGACTGGACTGGACTTGGAGTGGATGAAAGGCCAATGGCCCCTCAAGATTTTCCTTAAATGAACATACAAAGAAACTATTCTGACTTCAACTATGCTATTAAGACAATGAGAAAATGCTGGCCAGCTTACGGAACAGAATTACAGGCAGTGGGAGGGAAGTTATGAAAGTCACTGCGCTCAGCTGACACAAACTAGAAGAGCAAAATGCAAGTGACTTATGGATCTCATCTGAACTACATCAATTACAGTAATAGCACTCCTCTCCCATCTCCAGATATTAATTAAGCCTTCACGGTTGACCTAGCAGTGCTGTATCAGCCACAAGTGAAGCAGCTACATTTTACTCACTCATTCAGGTTTTGGGCAGTCATCGCATCAATCCAGGGTAGAGATGTCTACCAACGTGGGAGTACATTCTGTCAGTACTAAAGGTTTCAGATTTGAATATCTGTTGAAAACAGCATTCAACTAGAAACAAAGCTGATCCACACTTGACCCTGTGGAGTCACTCACTAAGCTTCTCCCTACCCAGCTTACTGAACAGCTCCAATTTTAAAAAAAGATAGTCAACTTTATAAAATGGATCTCTCCCTGATCTAACATTTACCTTTAGCTGTTAGCCCCCAGTGATCTGCAAAGAATTTAAATCACAAAATCCAGGGTGCAGTTTCATCAACAGATGACCAGTCCAAAATTAAACACGGCAATTAAAAAGGAATGTGCAAGTGGTTCGGTCACACTATGAAATGATGGGTAGGCCAATTAGGCACAAGCAAAATGGTCTCCTCACACACAACTCATTTCACGTTTGCACATGCTGTGAGCAGACCATCTTGCAACTACACTACATCCTTTTTAAAAATCCAGCCTCAGTAAACCAGATTTTTTATTTTTGCCAATCCCAATTTTAAATAACAATTACTGGACAGCCACCCCCAAAACCAGAATGCCTGGTACAAAACTTGATGGATGGTCACCCTAGCAAAGGGATGAAGTAATCCACTTTGACCGAACTGCATTCAAAACACCAATGGCTCTAAAATAAAATATTCACCCACCCCCATCACAAAACACACAGCAATACACAAATACATATTTACCTGCAGATGTGGCCATGTGATTCCCTCCTAATCCTGGTAGTGCCCCCACAGCAAGGTTGGGAAATGCCACATTTAGGTTTGGAAAATTGGGTAGGTTGGTAAACACAGGCGGTACGGTTATCAGACCTAAGGAAGAAAATAAAATTAACTGAACCACCACGTTGGCAGCAGGAAAGGCTCAAATGTGCCACATTTGGATAACTACCTGGGCTCAACAGTGAAGATTACAACCGATTTACATTCCATTCACTCCACATAGCTACATTGAAAGGCAGCTTGGAGCATTTTAGAGAGTTTCACTCTCCTATTGGTGAAATCTCCCACATATCCTGTGGAGCAGTTTTACTAACAGGAGGGAGACAAAATAAAACACACCCTGTGGCTGCACCACAACAACATGGCTGCCACCCAGTCATCATTCAAGTAGTTTACGGAGAATTGATCTGCAGAGCGACTACTTCCATGGGTGTAAAATGCAGAGGAGAATTTATTTATTTATTTTTTAAAATCTGCATACACCAAAGTACTACAGATGTAATTGCACGGTAGTTGAAGGTGAACCAAGGCTCATGATGAATGACAGCTCGGCTTCCAAAAACCTGCAAACATTTTAATTGTCACATCCAGGGTGCAGAGAATTGGGCAGGCAGAGGTTCGCACCCAACTCTCCAACCCGTGTTCGCGTCCCGAGAGTGGAACCGTGCAATATTGGTCCTATCGTCACAAGAGGTCCATCACTGCCTGTGAAACCATATAATGGGAATCTGGCTAGAGAGTGAGAGCACAGGGAAGCAAAAGAGGAGCAGAGTAGTTTATTGAAATTTAAGTAGAAAAGCCCAACAAACGTTTATAGTAAGAATCACAGCACATGAAGGGACAGTAATGTGCAGGAATTTTGCGTGGCAGATGTTAACTCAGACAAACATCTGCGGGAAGTGTCTCCAAGTGAGATTACTGACTAAGACCTCAGATCTTGATATGGATTTAGAGGCAATCCAACACATCAAGGAGGGAAGAGAGGTTTCCAGAGCAAGAGTTTCAGAGGGTAGTCATCTCAAAGAGATAGGGAGCTTGCAGTGGTAGAGGAAGGAGTAGTGACTAGCCACAAGTCAGGGAAAGTGAGGAGGGACAGGGTAGAGCAGGAACACTCCACAGCAAATTACCCTCTCCAAAAAGTTTGAAGTATTGGCTTCCTGTGGGAGAATGAGGACTCTGGGCAGCATCAAAATGGATTACACTGGTATCAAAAAACATGATATGGCCCCAATTGGGGGAGGGGGGGGGGGCAGAGAAGAAATGATCAGAAATTCAGTTAGGAATGCAGTTGTAATAGTTAGGTGGTGGACACTATCTTTTGCAGTCCAGGGTCCCTGATGCTTTGATACCTCCCAGATGCTGGGGTAAGGGACATTTCTGAATGAGTGAAAAAGATTATGGAAGAGTAGAAGAACAGCCAGTCATCATGGCCCATGTGGACGGCAACATTACAGGAAAGGAAAAGCCTGAAATCCTGCAAAAGGAGATTAGGAAGCATATTTACGAGTAGGACTTAGGTAGGTAATTCCCTGCATTACTCCCCCAGCCACGTGTGGGAAGGATAGAAAAATTAGGAAGCTCAATGCATAGCTAAAAAGGAGTGGTGTCTGTTTTGTGGGGATTTGGCACCAGTTCTGGGGAAGACGTAGCCCATCCATGCAGAATAGCTTATAACTGAACAGGAAGGGAACTAAGGAACTAGCAAAATGGATAAATTGGAAAGTGAAGAGTCATTTAAACTTGGAAGGAAGGGGGGCAGGGAAAATAAAAGCCATCAGAGGGTAGGGAAGATAGAAATAGAAAAGCTAAATATACAAAATTTGCAAAAAAGGACAGCATACAGAAGGAATAAGGGAGTAGAGGAGCAAATTTAAATCAACCAGTTACAAGCAAAAAAGTCAGATAAAGGATAGAGATTTTAGTTTAGACAAAGAAAAATCAAGGGAAAAGGAGTAGTGTTAAATATGAACAAAAAATAGTGCATGTATTGCAATGCTCAGTGTGGGAAATAAACTGAGGGAATTAGAAGCAATTATCTCACAGGAAGATACAGATTTAACAGCACTAACAGGAACTTGGTGCGAACTGGACAGGAGTGGAAAATAAACGTATCGGGTTGTAATATTTTTTAAGGAGGGACAGAATAGATAGAAAGGAGGAGGAGGAGGGAATACCTGCTGTAGAGAGGACTGACGTACACAAAGGGGTTCAGAATCAGTATGGTTAGAGATCAAAGATAAGAACGGGATTGTTCCATTAGTGGGGTGTACTACAGACCCCTAACTGTGGGAGGGAAATCTGTACAGATCAGGGCGACGAGTAGGAATAACAAAATTATTGATCTCGAAGATTTTAATTACCCTCCTCATTGATTGGGACAGGGAGGGAATAAACAGGGAAAAAAGGGAATGGAATTCCTGCAATGTGTGAAGGACTTCTTCCTTGAGCAGTTTGTTCATACACTACAAGGGGAGAGGCGTTGCTAGATCTAGTTATGAGTCATGAAATAGATCAGGTAGATGAGTTAAATGTGAGTGAGAACCTCGGGAATATTGACCATTATACGATCAGGTTTAAGGTCCAAACAGAAAGGGAAAAGTTCGTACAAAAACAAGGGCACCAGATTGGAATAGGACAGATTTTAGAAAGATGAGGAGTGAGCTGACTGAGGTGGAAAGAGAAATTGGCACAGGACTGTAGATCAACATTGGGGTATTTAAAAAGGAGATTGTAACGGTGCAGAATAAATACATATCATTAAAAAGGTAACTATATCATGTTTGAGAATGCCATGGAGAAATAAGAGGAATTAGAAACTAACTGAAATTGAAGAAGACGGCACATGGGGCCAATAGGCATGATAAAAATAGGAGAATGAGAGAAAATAATGAGGTTAAGAAAAGGAAAAGGAAAACAAGGAGAGAATCTCAAAAATATTAAAACAGTGAAGTATTCGACAAATATCAGTCAAAAGAATTGTTGAACAAGTGATGGGACCAGAGAGGAGAGGACAGTGATTTAGTCGAGGATAAGCATAAATTGTAGGGGATACTTCATAAGTACTTTGCTTTGGGTGTTCACAAAAGAGGATATTGGGGAGGAGATAAATCCTGAATTGGTTAAATGTAAGATATATATTATAATAAATAAATAGTTTTGGTCTCCTTACCCAAGGAAGGATATACTTGCCTTCGAAGTGGTGCAACAAAGATTCACTGGATTGATTCCTGGGGTGAGAGGGTTGTCCTCTGAGGGGAGATTGAGTAGAATGGGCCTATACTCTCTGGAGTTTAGAAGAATGAGAGGTGATCTCATTGAAACATATAAAAGATTATGAGGACTTGACAGGGTAGATGCTGAGAGGTTGTTTCCCCTGGCTGGAGAGTCTTGAACTAGGGGGCATAGTCGCAGGATAAGGGGTCGGCCATTTAAGACTGAGATGAGGAGGAATTTCTTCACTCAGAGGGTTGTGAATCTTTGGAATTCTCTACCCCAGGGGACAGTGGATACTCAGTCGTTCAGTATATTCAAGACTGAGATCGATAGATTTTTGGACTCCAGGGGAAATCAAGGGATATGGGGATTGGGCAGGAAAGTGGAGTTGAGGTCGAAGATCAGCCATGATCTTATTGAATGGTGGAGCAGCTCGAGGGGCCGTATGGCCTACTCCCGCTCCTATTTCTTATGTTCTTAAAAGGATATTGCAGAAATTAGTTAAGCTAAACGACAACAAAACTAGGACCTAATGCGATATATTCAAGGATCCTGAGGGAAATGGGAGAAGAAATAACAGAGGCCCTAGAAATTATATTTCAGGGTTCTATTGAGAGCGCATGTGCTGGGGGACTGAGGAATGGTCATTGTAACACCCATTTTCAAAAAGGGACACAGAGCTAGCCCAGGTAATTAGTTTAACAATTGTGGTAAGGAAAATTAGTTGGAGAAAATAATTAGAAGTAGCCAATATAGATTTCAGAACAGAAGATCATGCTTGACAAACCTGATAGATTCTTTGAGGTGGTGACAGATTTGGTTGATGGGAAAAATGCAGTGGATGTGGTGTACATGGACTGTCAGAAAGCTTTTGACAAGGTTCCACACAGGAGTCTATTGGGGAAGATCAAGAGGTATGGAATTAGGGGGAGGGTAGCAAATTGTATTAAAAACTGGTTGGAAGGGAGGAAACAGAGGGTAGGAGTTAAGGGCAGTTTCTCAGAGTGGTTGGACATGGATTGCAGTGTCCCACAGGGTTCTGTTCTGGGAGTGCTTCTGTTCACTGTTTACATCAATGATTTAGATACAGGGCTAGAGGGAGTGGTATTCAAATATACAGACAATACTCAAATAGGAGGCATAGTAAATAATTCTGAAAACAAAAGGAAGCGGCAAAGGGGATATCGATAAGATGGTGGAATGGGCAAAAGAGTGGTGGATGGAAATCAATGTCAGTAAATGTGAGGTGCATTTTGGTTAAAAAATAAAATAAAGTAATAATTATACTTTCAATAAGGGAGCTGGATGATTTTGAAGAGCACAGGGATTTGGGGGTTCAGGTTCACAAGATTTTAAAAGCAGCGCCTCAAGTGGATAAGGTCAGAAAAAGCAGTGAATGGAATAACGGGCTTTATAGCAAGAAGTTTGGAATACAAAAGTCAAGCTGTAATGGTGAATCTATATAAAACCTTAGTAAGACCTCAGTTGGAGCACTGTGTGCAGTTTTGGGTTCCACACTATAGGGAGGCTGTTGAGACAATAGAGAGGGTACAGCACAGATTCACTAGGTGACTGAGGGGTCTGGAACAAGGTGACATAGATATAAGATTAAATGCAAGAGATTTCGGACAGAGAACACTTTTTTAAATATAAAAACAGTTGTGAGGCTGTGCAATGCACTACACTACCAGAGTTAGTGATTGAGGCAGAGACCATGTCAACATTTATAATAGGTTAGAGAGGTGGTTGAAAGAAAGGGTAATAAAGGGAAATAGGAACAGGGTGGGCACATGGGATTAGTATACTGCTCATGTGGAGGATACACACCATCATGGACTGGTTGGGCCGAATAGCCTATTTCCATATTGAGATTGCTGTGTAATTCTATATAATGGGGTAAAAAACACATGGAAAAGAAAAATCGCATGGAGTATAAAACGTTAGAGTAAATGTAAAACGAGCTGCCGATTCGCCATCGCCTGTTTTGCACTACTTCCCCAGATGAATTTCTACCCCCCCGCCCCCATATCTCAGGAGTGAGCCCTTTCAGGAAACGGCAAAAAAACGCAAGAAAGACAGAGGTGATGTTAATTCCCCTGCCCCTCAAGTTCCTTTGATATAGTAATATCTTGGGGATCTACAGAAAGAGGAGTCCCGTGTGGGACGGACGTAGGTATGAGGCAAAGTGGCTGACAACTGACTTGATAATCAAGCACCAGCAAAAGGTATCAAACTGCAAGTTATTTTTTACTTTTTTTAAAAAAAAGTTTACTAAACATGTAAAGAATATACTGTATAACTAATAAACACCAATGTGTTATTCACATGGAGGAAGTGGCTGCACTACAAAAGTTATTCAAAGCCTACATGAACCATTGTGCTGGGCATACCTGGCACTGTACTGGTGATGGCTGCATTGGCTAATGACACAGTGAAGGGTTCATTCAAAGGGGAAGGGAGCAATGGAACACCCACAGAACCTGAAAACAAGAGTTAGAATTTAATGAAAAAGTACCTAGAAAAAGCAGAGATTCATCTCTGCACAGTACAAAGACATATAATGCCTATAAAATTTATAATTTTTCAGTATTTCATTCCTCCCCTTGACACTGAAGTGTTTTTTTTTTTAAAACTTCCCACCTGAACTCCATACCACTTGCTAGCAAAGAAAGTGAGAGGTCAAACTACTCCTACTCTCTGTCACTCTACCCATTTTTCTTTTGAACAAGCTGGAAAAAATTAGGCAAAACACAAGAACATCGATGAATAGAGTTTCTAACCCATGGTACTTCAGCAATCCTATCACTTGAACTGTACATATGAATTCAGCTCCCTCAGTCACACCCAGTAAATCCTGAGCCAGGTCTGTGAGCTGTATCAACAGCTTGCATTTGTATGGCACCTTATAACTTCATAAGTCATAAAACTTTCCAAGGCACTTCACAAAGGAGAGAATGGTCTGAGCAGCAGGACAAGAATTAGGATAGCTGACTGGAAGCATGGTAGAAAAAGGAGGCAGTTGAAGGCTGGGAGGGAGATAGCAAGGCAAAGAGGTTTAGGGAGTGGGAGAAAAGTAGCAAAGAAGTTTGGGGAGGGGATTCCAGGTAGAAGATAAGATAGTTGAAAGCCGTGCTACTGAGTGAGGAGCACCGGAAGGATTGCACAGGAGGCTAGAGTGAGAGGACCATGGAGCACAAATTGGGACACAGCATTGGAGAAGGCAGCAGAGGAAGGGTGGGGCAAGGCCATGGAGGAATTTGTAAATGAGGACAACGGATTTTGAACACCCTGCATCACCTATGAAAGAGCAACCACAATTGTAGTTTCAGGAGGAAGGCATCACTGCTAGATTTTTGGACTCGAGGAAATCAAGGGCTATGGGGATCGGGCGGGAAAGTGGAATTGAGGCCGAAGATCAGCCATGATCTTATTGAATGGCGGAGCAGGCTTAAGGGGCATATTTCTTTTCTTAGAGCGATCTTGCATCTCTAAGACTTGCAGATTGCCCTTGTACCAGCAGCAACACCAAAATGAAGCAGCTGATACACACAGCCTAAGATTTTTCCTATAGTCACAGGGATACCCAAGATCTTTATTTTAATGACATGGAAGCCAAATCAAACTATGGTCCAACTTCCATTAATTGAAGCCCATTTTTTTAAAAAACAAAATATTGTTGAGTGACTTCCCATTCCTGTCATCATAAACTGCAGCAGTGGCTGAAGCAGTCAGTAGCAGCTGAGAACCTGGTGTCCACAAACCCGACTCAAAACCCATCTCATGCCAGTACTAGAACTGAAGCAATTTGAGTAACCAGTCATGGGGTCATTCACAAAGTAAAATTGGGAGATGCGCAATTTACTTTGGTGCCAATCCTGGAGCTACCAGAGGCAAAGTGGCACTACCAGTGCCATGGGTAGAGAAACAACCAGTAGGTATTAGTGGCTTTTGCGTCCAATGGGAACATAAAGGCGTTGGTTGTCTGGAGATTAAGTGGTGCAGTGGATTTCACACTAGCTTAGGCCTCTGGGGTAAGGGCTCAAATTCAGCCCAGACTGCTGCAATGAAAACCTCTCTGTTGGCTGCAATGAATGTGAAATGAATTTGAGCAGTCTCAATGAACACATGCCCATCGTACCAAATTGCCCTACGAAAACGGAATTTTACTCATCAAGCTCACCCAGGTCAGAAACAGCATGGGTTAGATGCAGACATTTGGCACTTTAAGAATGCGATAAACGGCAGAAGTGCAATTGTCCCATCACCAATGCCACTCAAATATAAAAAAAGGACTAAACCATTGGAGACTGGCAGCATTGCTGACCCAGATTTTCACAAATCTTGCAAACTGCAGTAAAATTAGGTGCCTTCAGCATTGCTCACTAAATGCATAGAGCCAATTTTATGTGCCCGCATGTTTTTTTTAAATTGAGAAGGTACTAGGTCAAGGGCTAAGGTGCATAAATGCAAGATAGCACCAAGGTTGAAAAGAATACTAGAGGATGATAATGCAAGTCAGGAAACTTGTAGATTGGAGGAAGGAAGGAAAGGCAGCGAGGTAAACAGTTGTACAGCTCTGAGGTCCTGGGAAAGACGGAGGGTACTACGCAATGAGTCACGAGGGGCAATTTTCTCAATAAGCAGCAGCAGCTATCAAAAAACTGTAGGAGCACTGTGCAAAATTTTCCGCTCTGTTGAAAAATTACTCATGATCTCAACACAGTGTGGATATAGGGAGGAAGAAAATGCAACATAATATATTTGGAGCTTAGGAAAGGGGAAAGTTCAGATAATGCACTGACCAGGGCAGTATCTGTAATACAGAGAGAAGGACAAAAATGTCTGCAACATAAATTGGAAAGAGTGTCCAAATCTTGGATAGATTTGGACTTTACACAGAATCCTGGTCAATCCCCCATGGCGTTGCACATGGAAAATCAACACCAAGTATAGCTTCCAGGTGAAGCAAGGTTAGAATGCGGAGGATAACAACCAGGGTATAGATATGTAATCTGGTCCCCATTTTAAAGTCATTCATTCGGTCCTTCATTTTATATTTCACTATAAATTCCTATGTCCATATTTATAAATGGAAACTAGTCATGCTGTAATTACACACTCCTGCCAGTGGTGGCGGTGCAGTGACTTCACTGTTTGGGGAAAGGATGTAATTATAGCCTGACTAGTTTAATGTAGGCAGTTTCCATTATAAATTCTTAATAAAGTCTAATGCAAAGAGTCGACAGGGAGTGCAAGATTTATATTATAAATATTAAGAGCTGTTGAAAAGGAGCATGCAGAGTGACTGAGAAAACCCAGCTTCTTGGAGACAGCTTTGATAACTGAGCAGATGTGGGAATTATATTTGAGATCTGATCAGTCAGAGTCAAAGAATGCTAAATGGATGAAGGACTCTGGGTGGAGTCAAAGGTAAGAGGTGGGAGCTGTTGATTAGACCAGAGAGACAAGAAGAAACTGACTGAGGAATTAAAAGAAACAAAATTGTGACTGCTCCACTGAAGGAAAGGATTTTTTTTTAAAAAGTGATTCAGCCATTGCAATGCAAGAGGAGTGAAGATTTTGAGCACCAAGCGCGGGCGATCTAGATGAAGTTGATTAATGTAGAGTCGAATCCTCAGCAAAGAAATAGGATTGAATGACGAATGGAGTAGCAAAGAGAACAATTGTGACAAGACAATTTAATGTTTTATTACATGCAAGACAAATTCTCCAAGGTCAGGAAAATTACTTAACAGACTGCTAAATGACTATTTTAATTCAAAAAAACATGCTTCATTATCAATTAATCACATTTTAGAAACTGTTCTCAACACAGAATATAAAATTGAACGTCTGAGAGCTTAATGGTCTTAGTCTGCTGCCATGAAGATAACTGGACGAAAAATAAACTCAAGCTGATCAGGTGAAGCAGTGTTTTAATTTAAGAGATACGGTAACGAGAAAAAGAACATTCTGTTGCTTCAAACAATCATTAATACACTTTGGAAATAGTCGCTAGCTGTCCTTGACAAATGCAGTGTTTAGCTACATGAGATTGTATTGAAGAATGATTACAGCACTAACTTACATTGAAATATGACTGATATTTTATGTTAGTGTTTGAGAAATTAAGAATTTTCAGTTAATGAAATATTGCCTTTCTGAATTAAGCATTAGTCACTTGATGTTTTGCGATTAACTTCCTGCTGGAAGGTTGTGATAACTACACTAACACCCTGTCGTGAAAAGAATTAAAACACTCTTAAAAGTACAGTAATGTAATTGGAAGAGTAGTACAGAGGTCATGGGTCTCTGTGTCAAGAGCTACTTCTCTGGGACCCGAACAGCAAGGTAAAAGTGCCCACGAGTGTTCCATTCCCCAGCACTAGCATCCATCACCTAGATGCGCACAAAAAAATTTTAAAACGAGAAAAAAAAACATACTTGCTGTCAAAGGCAGCCATGTTGTGTTTAAACCACAGCAAGCGAAATGCTGAAGTGTGCCCAATGCAGGACCTTCCCCCAAGCCAATGGAGGAGGCAGCAGCCTCTCGCAAAGTCACAAGACGACAACTATGTATGCACACATGCATGCAGCTGCTCACATATAGATCCACCACCTGGGATAGTCAGGAAAGTCCCGACCAACATTTACCACCAGAATAGGGAGCGGGGGGGAAGACAGCAACGCTGGTACAGTAGGTCACAAGAGTTATTATAGCAGCATCACACAACTTCTACTGTTCCTGCAACACTTCTATATTAACTCAAACTGTAAAAGCAAAATATGCCAGCACTACTGCCTCTTCTGCTCCCAATCTGGGAGCTCACTTTCTCTCTCTTCCCTTCCCCCCCCCCACCCCAGCTCCCAAAGCTGACGCCACGGCCCCTGTAACCCGAGGCACGCACTGCTTCCCACCGCGCCCCCCTTCGGCTGCAAGTGCCCGGCTGCGACAGACTGGCTGCGAACTGGCGGCTGCTGCTTGCCGGTGGCTGTGCACTAGTGGCTGCTGGTTCACGGTTCCAGGGCTCAGTGATCTGTTCTGATGCTGGAGATGCCTGCTCCAGCTCATGCTGCTCCAGGTTCCTTGGCTCTTCTCCACATTAGGTGCTGTAAAGCTTACAGTTCTTCCAAGTGCCGCTCTCTGAAACCACAGGTGCAACCAGCACCTGGCACAATCAGGTACTTCCCAACTAATGTTTTCAAATTTCCCAGGCCAATATTGACCAGTGCTGTCTTTGGAGATTTCCAATTCATTAACTGATTTAGCAGATCCGTTGCAATCGAATTGGATGCCAGTGCTGGGGGGTTGGGAGGGGAGGAGCTGGAAGAGGAGAGGTCGGTCGGTCACGGCCTGAACTTGAAAAATAACACATGAGCTGTTTGGGGATGAGTCACAGGATCCACCTTGTTGTGAGACACATTTTGAATAGCAGCCATAAAATTAAGTATGGAGGCAAGGGGAAATGGAGAGAGAGAATAAACTTCTTCTAATTTCTGCAGTCAGCTAAAAACTTCTCTGTAGATAGCAAGGAAACCAGGGGCATAGAAAAGGAAGAGGGGGTGAAAAAAACCATTTCAATTTAAAAGGACAGAGTATCTGACCAGCTATTTCCCAACCAACATTCAGTGAAGTGCTGCTTCTTCCTGGGAGTGCCTGATCGGGGAAATCAGTCTTTATATGTGGGGCAGTTCCTTCACCAAATGGAAGTGAGGCTGGTGGAGAATCGAACAGTGATTTATATTGTTACTATGGGAGTCAGCAATGAATCAGGTTATCTTATTGTGAGAAATAATCTATTAAGTTGAATTCTCCATTTATTTATTTCACGTCATCCTACGGACACTTAGATCTCCACATGCTATGCATTAGTCCCTGGTCGAGAAATATGAAAATAAAACTAAGCAGAAATTGGTCAGACTCCCCAGTAGTCAACTACTGACACAAATTCAGCAATGATGCAAGTCTTTTAACAACAGGTCATAATGTTGTTGAGATGCACTTCTGTAACTGGAAGCACAAACCTGTTAAAAGAATGTGCACGCACAGCATCATTTTCATTAGCTAAGGACTAACTAGATTAATTTTTTTTTTATTCATTCTCAGGATGTGGGCATCATTAGCAAGGCCAGCATTTATTACCTTCATTCACACCTAGTTAAGTGGCACAGTAAATAGTGTCGCTGGAAGCAGAAAGTTGCAAAGGGACATTGATAGATTAAGTGAGTGGGAAAAAATGGGGCAGATGGAGTTCAAACTGGGAAAATGTGAGATCATCCACTTTGGACCCAAGAAACATAGATCAGAGTATTTTCTAAATGGTGAGAAGCTCGGAACGGAGAAGGAGCAGAGAGATTTAGGGGTCCAAGTACAGAAATCACTAAAAGCTAGTGGACAGGTACAAAAAATAATTTAAAAGGCTAATAGAATGTTAGCCTTTATCTCAAGGGGGCTGGAATACAAAGGATGGAAGTTACTTTACAGTTATATAAAGTTCTGCTTAGACCCCATTTAGAGTACAGTGTACAGCATCTCAGGAAGGATATATTGGCCTTGGAGGGGGTGCAGCGCAGATGCACCAGAATGATACCGGGTCTAAAAGGGTTAAATTTTGAGGCAAGTTTGCATAGACTAGGCTTGTATTCCCTTGCGTATAGAAGATTAAAGGGAGGTCTAATTGAAGTGTTTAAGATTGATTGAATGAGTTGATAGGGTAGATTGAGAGAAACTATTTCCTCTGGTGGGGGAGTCCAGAACAAGGGGGCATAACCTTAAAATTAGAGCTAGGCTGTTCAGGGGTGATGTCAGGAAGCACTTCTTCACACAAAGGGGAGTGGAAATCTCTCCCCCAAAAAGCTGATCAGGCTGGGGGTCAATTGAAAATTTCAAAACTGAGTTGGATAGATTTTTTGTTAGGCAAGGATATTAAGGGCTTTGGTGAGACCTCACCTGGAGTACTGTGTACAGTTTTAGTCTCCTTACCCAAGGAAGGATATACTTGCCTTAGAGGAGGTACAACGAAGGTTCACTAGATTAATTCCTGAGATGAGAGGGCAGTCCTATGAGGAGGGATTGAAGATTAGAAGAATGAGAGGTGATCTCATTGAAACAAAGATTCTGAGGAGACTTGACAGGATAGATGCTGAGAGGTTGTTTCTCCTGGCTAGTGTCTAGAACTAGGGGGCATAGTCTCAGGATTAGAGGTCAGACATTTAGGACCAGGTTAAGAAGGAATTTCTTCACTCAGAGGGTTGTGAATCTTTGGAATACTCTACCCCAGAAGGCTGTGGATGCTCAGTCATTGAGTATATTCAAGGCTGAGATCAACAGATTTTTAGACTCTAGGGGAATCAAGGGATATGGGGATCAGGCGGGAAAGTGGAGTTGAGGTCGAAGATCAACCATGATCTTATCGAATGGCCTACTCCTATTTCTTATGTTCTAATGTAACCAAGGCGGGTAGATGGAGTTAAGACACAGATCAGCCATGATCTAATTAAATAGCAGAACAGGCTCGAGGGGCTGAATGGCCTACTCCTATTCCTATCCCCATCCCTAATTGCCCTCGAGAAGGTGGTGGTAAGCCACCTTCCTGAACTGCTGCAGTCCGTGTGGTGAATGTACTCCTACAGTGCTGTTAGGTAGGGAGTTCCAGGATTTTGACCCAGTGATGAAGGATGGTGTCTTTGGAGGTGATTGTGTTCCCGTGCGCCTGCTGTCCTTGTGCTTCTAGATGGTGGAGGTCGCGGGTTTGGGAGATGCTGTCGAAGAAGCCATGGCGAGTTGCTGCAGTGCATCCTGTAGATAGTACACACTGCAGCCACGGTGTGCCGGTGGTGGAGGGAGTGAATGAAAGGTTAAAGGGCATGTGCATGGTGGAGTCTGATGTCCCTACCATCACTTTGTTGGTGGTTGCGCTCATGATCCAGTACTGTAGAAATTTGCCGGCAATTTAAAACGAGGATGGTTTCTGCACAGGGGACTAGAGCTGGCGCTGCAGAAATCACTTCCTGAAGTAGTTGTGATGTAAATGCACCATTAAAGTAATTCTACCAGTACCTGGTGTGAATGTGCCTGTGACTGAAGGAGATGTTGTTCCCAGCCTGAGATCGCTCAGCTCCTTTGGCAGACCTGAGGGCATGTTACTCATTGCAGGAGCACTTGGAGCTGAAAGAGGAACCTACAAAGAAAAGAAACTTTAGAACTTAACCCTACATGTGTCATCACTAACAATGGCAGCATGAAAGGGAGGATAAAAATGCACATTTTGTTGCAGGCAGAATGACTTCCAAGGCATACTTGTACTCTCATTGGTTTCTTTGTCTCTTGAAAACAATAACGGGAGCTGCTTCAGTTAATCACCTGACCAATATGGATTCCACATACCATATATTCACATGTAGAAAAATATCCAACAGGACAGGTTATAAATACTATTACTGCCAGATATCATTTTGATACCATAGGCAGATCAGGGAAGTACCTCGTTCCACTTGGTCCTTGCGTCCATAGTCCATACCTTGGTGCTAATTCCCTGCAGGATTAGGGCTGTTCCTTGCCTGATGTGCAGAGCGTGGCATTTTGCGCCATGGCACCATTTTAAGCGCAGAGTTATTGCACATTTCATACATTGTTCCTGACAGGAAGGCATCCCTCTGCTCTGAAGAGGGTAACCCTCTTTGACTGCATCTCCTGGTTCAATGCCTCAAGGGCACCATCTAAAATGGAGCAGTCCTTTTCCTTCTAACCTCCATTCTGCCAGGACAACAAAACTAAACTCATCAGCAGTGCTGCTCCCCTTTTCACATGCAGTGTGTATCAGTACTGAGAGCTAACCTTGCAAAGTCAAACCACAGTTATCAGTTGTGCTGGTAAAATACATGTATTGCAATCAACTCCCATTAGCACTGCGCCAGTCCTAATGTACCAGCTCACCGATGGCTCCGCTGGTAAGGGCGTATAGGCCAGAAGGTGCCAGGTTTGATTGTCAATCTCGAAGTTAGCTAATCTCAGCTGGATTGGTAGTAAGGGCATTACAATTGGCCTAAAGCGGGGCGGGGGGGGAGGAAGAGAAGGAGAAAGAGAAGGGAAAGTCAGCCAGGGTTCCTGCTTTTGATAGCTATCCAATGGCCCCCTACTGGAAGGGATGCTTGTGGACATTAGACAAGAGCCAGATTGGGTACAGCTGCAATTTCTCCTCTTCTCCCTTCCCCCCGCCCCATAGTCAAATAGCCTGCCGACACTCAACTGGGCTAGGTACGAGAGCATTAATGCCCATGGAACTGTACCCCTGCAGGGGGTCAACATCTTCAGGAAAGGAAGAGGAGATGAAAACTGGCAGAAGTAGTCAAAGTTAATCCTACTGATAGTACTCTTTTTAGAAATCAAACTGATAACGTACCTCACTCAAAAGATTTTGTGCATGTTATGTCATCACAATAAAATGTTAAGGAATAGGAAATGTTTGTGACCATTTTGTTATTTTCCAACCAACTCATTACAACACTACAATTATAACTTATTGTATAATGAACCAGTGAGGTTATATTTTACATGATTTTCATTCCTTCAAATATAGAGTGCATGCGGTACATCAACATACTGCATACAATACAATCTCACCCTGTCCATTAGATAGTGCAAGCATCATGCGCACCCTCCCCAATCAATTGTAATGGTAACTAATTGGGCCGGGGGGGGGGGGGGGGGGGAGGAGAAGAGGAGGAGAAGAAAAAGAGGGAGAAGAAAAAAAACCTGTAACCACTTTCAGGAAAAACTACAAAAATTACTCCCAAACTCCATAAGACAATCAAGCAAGCTCCAGGAGACTAGGTTACCCAGTACTAAACACACTTAACACCAATGTATTAATGTTCTCAGGAGCAGAGGACTGTACAGGATCGAAAATAAACATCTCCACCTAGAAAGAACAAACTTTTTCTTCAGCATTTATTTAGCGCTTTTCACAACCGCAGGACGACCCAAAGCACTTCACAGGCACTTTGAAGTGTAGTCACTTTTAAGTGTTCGGGAACAAAGTAGCCAATTTGCGCACAGCAAGGTCCCACAAACAACAATGAGATAATGACCAGATAATCTGTTTTAGTGATCTTGGTTGAGGGATAAATATTGGCCCAGGGCACCAGGGAGAACTCCCCTGCTCTTCTTCAAATAGTGCCATTGGATTTTTTACATCCACCTGAGGGAGCAGACCGAGCCTCAGTTTAGCATCTCATCTGAAAGACATCACATCTGACAACACAGCATTATTTTACTCCCTCAGTACTGCACTGAAGTGTCAGCCTAGATTGTGTGCTCAACACTCTGAAGTGGGGCTTGAACCCACAACCTTCTAACTCAGAGGCAAATATGCTACCACTGAGCCACGGCTGCCATTTATCGGTCGAAAAGGTCGTCTTACCCCACTTTACCTCTGATAACCTTCAATAGCCCTGTCTGACAAGTATTTGTACAAAACCCCCTTAAAATTTACAACATCCTCCATTTCGGTTGTCTCTCTGGGTAGATTATTCTATGTTTGCCATCCTGTGTGAAGTAGTTCTAACTTAACTGTGTACTCGCCTTTTCTAATCTAAGTTTGAATCTATGTCCCCTAGAGCTTGTGTTAATATTGATCATTCAGGAATCCAGTTTATACATTCCCTTTAAGATCTTAAGTATCTCAATAAGGTCACCTCTAAATAGACATTTCCCCCACCCCCAACGCTCACAGACACAATCCCATTTTATCTTTGTACATCCACCAAGCCAGGATGTTCCTCAGAATTGTACACAATATTTAAGGAGAGGGCAAACTAGTGCTTCATAGCACCATTATGCTGACAGTTGAAGAACATTCATTTGAACTCCCTGATCCATCTCCAGTGTTATTTCCTATAAACTGTTCTCATACTGTTTTTTCCCCTTCCACAGCAGCATGACTTTGCATTTCCCTACATTAAACGACACCCCCCCCACTTTTTGATCCAATCCCCAAGCCATTCCAATCACTATAAATGGTCTGCTTGTTTCTTACTATATACAACCCCTCCCAAGTATTTCTCTCAGAAACGAACCAAACGCTTCACATACAATGAACAACAATGAAGTGCAGTGACAGTTATATCAGCAAATGCAGCAGCCATTTTGCGCACAGCAAAATCCCACAAACAACAATTGGACGAGTGACTAATTAAACTGTTTTGGTGGGGGGGGGGGGGGGGGGGGGGGAGAATGTTGGCCACAACACCAGGAGAACTCCCTGCTCTTCTGCAAATGATGCCATGGAATCTTAAACATCCACCTGAACCAACGGGAAAGGCAGATAGGGCCTCAGTTTAAAATCTCATGTCAAAGCCAAACCCAGTGCCAGATTACAGAAAGACCCGTTTGAAGAATAGTGATGAAATGTTAAGTAGAAAAATTACTATATAAAGAGACAAAAAGTACCCATAAAATTACCACCCCCCTTTCTAGTTACTTAAAGGCAGAGAGATTAAACGTTTCAGACACAAGCACAGATACACCACCTCCATGACCCCATCTTTCATGGTGCTTACTGTAGGACTGGACGGCAGGCTAGTTCGGAGAACTGGCGTTATCTTTCTCTCGGTTAGATGCTTATGGATTGGTATCCGGTGCAGGTATCCATAGCCAATGCCACAGCCCAGGCTGGAAAAAACAAATATGCAAAGTATTTAAACCACATGCCTAGTCAGTTTTCACACACTCAAGATCACCTCCAAGTAATGGAATTTTCCTATCTAGAAGTACAGAGTTTGAAAAAAAAATCTTTCTTGGGCTCATCAAGCTGAGGGACATCAGTACTAAGGAAAAGTGGAATGTTTTCATGCTTTGGTTCATGCGCCTAGTGTTGTGCATTCCCAAAAGATTCAGAACACAGCTTTTTACATCCAACTTGTGGTTGGGGCCAAATCATGGATGGTTTGGTGCTCTGGACCTGCTAAAAACTCAACTGAAACTGGCCAAACAATTCATTTGGCACAACTGGAAAAACACTTCCAACTCACCGGTGGAGACTGAACTTGGACCCCAGTTCCAGAGGTGAAAGGATCCACAGCATATACTTCACAATGTTACTAATGTAGGAACAGATTTGTATTCAACAATGCACATAGTTGTAAGCTGCCTTTAAACTGGGATTAGTGGTGCACTAGGGCCACTGGCTATTAACATGTGGGTCTTGCACAGCCAGGGGCAATCGCAAACCAAACATGCCAGATTCACTAAGACCAGCATCCCAGAAGACCCTGTTTAAAAACATCCATACTATAAATCGAATATAAAAACAGCCCAAAACAAGCAGCTGTTATAATGGTCACACTGCAGTACAGGTAACCATAGATCAGTACAAGGATGATCCAAGCCCAGAATTACAGTGTACCAAGCCAATTCCTATTCACATTGAATCGTATTAAAACTCCTGATCAGACTATATTTCAACTGAATGTCTCACAATCAGAACCCTTTTTTAAATATTATAAAGTTAGAAAGTAATGCTGCAGTATTATCTTTGTTTTGTTCTGTGTAGTTTTAATTGCAAGCAGAGTGCTGATAACATCCAGATGGAAGGGGGGGGGGGGGGGGGGGGGGCACAGGCACAAAACCATACAGGAGCAGAATTAACACCAAATTCATGACCATCTCATTGCAGGTAGCTTCCTCACACCTAATGGTTCAGTATTTTCTCCAAACCACTAACCCCAGTAACACCATCAGCAGCAACTTTTTGAACACTTGTTTAAACACCACAGAAATGGGATTTGGCAGACAGATCTTGGGTTCAGTTAAAAAAATTGGCTGCGTTCTGAGACAGAATGGCAATGGTGCTGCGTGGGGACTGGTTACTGGTGGAGTCCCATAGGGATCGGTGTTGGGACCGTTGCTCTTTACAATCTTTATTAATGATGGAATTGTCGGCAAGTTGATGGATGATACAAATACTTATGCGAGTCTTGGGACCTTAGGTGAGAGAAAACAATTACAAATCAGATCTAGGTGCACGGATCTCCATCTTATAGATGTAATTTAATATAGATAAATATAGTATTATGCACACGGGTAGGGCTAACACCAAGCATGTATATACCATGCAGGGTCCAGAGCTTAAAATTGTTGAGCGGGAAAGGCGTTACAGGACATGAAACTCTTAAGATTGACAATCAGTGCCACGAGGCTATAGCAAAAGCAAATGAAGTATTACTAGGTCGATCCAATAAAAACAAAAAGCACCATACTGTCCCTGTACAAGACCTTGCTTAGGCCTCTGCTAGGATACTATGTCCAGTTTTGGTCCTGTCACATGGTCGGTGATAGAGGCAACCTAGAAAAGGTTTTCAGAGGAGGGCCGCTAGATTGATACCCAGCTTAAAGACCCAGTTTTACCACAATAGGTCGAGAGACTTTTTAAACTTTAGAAAAGCGTAGACTACGAGATTTGATGGAGAGCTATAAAAGGATTAGACTCTGTCCATGAGAATAGACTGTGAGTTAGATAGGTTAAAGAGGACCAGGGGACATACACACAAGTTACATAAGCATAGAACTAGGTTAAATGCCAGGATCATCAACCATTGGAACAAGTTTCTGCCTCGGGCAGAGAGTGCGGATTCGCTGCAAATGTTCAAAAGGGAGTTGGATGAGTTCCTAACCATGGCCGATATTGCAGCTTACAAAAGGAAGGTGGGGTATTGGGCAGTAAGTCCCACAGCCACTGGTCTCCTGATCACCAGAGAGAGTCATAGGGGAATTTCCCAGATTCTTTTCCCCCTTGGGTTTTTTTTGCCTCTCCCAGGAGATGGCATGGCCACTGGTGGGGGAGAGGGGTCACGGAGAGAAAGGAGGTGTCACGATGCTCAATTGCATCATGAAGCTATGAAACAGGCTCAACGGACCAGCTGGTGTTTACTTGTTCGCCATGTTCGTACGTTTGCATTGTTTGACACTACTTGTCTGCTATTCTAATGGAGCGGTTAGCGCACATATGCTAATATGGCTCAACTGCAGCCTAGAGATCTTTGACTGCACAGTGGTGCTCTCAGGTTATACCAGAATGGAAGGGTACAGGCTGTATGGCATTAAAAATAAAAAAGGACTGAACACGTCTCATCACATAACTTGGAGGGTTCGGAGCTTTTTTTTTGAAGTTGCTGTTTCAGATAGCCTGAAGAGACAAGTTTAAGAGAAAAAAGTTAGGTAGTGAAAACAAAAAAGTGGATACACATGAACTTTCAACAAGAATAAACACTGAATAGTGAGGCCCATCATTTGAGTCATATCTGACTGACGCCTCCAATAAAATAACACTGACAAATCTTAGGAAGATCAAACCCTGCTGAATGTTTTGGCTAACATCTATAATACAAGAGGTTTGGTGCACTGGAATTCTCTGCTGGATCAGGTATGATTCATCTGAAGGCAACTGCACTGACAAATTATACTGGCAGTTTAAAAATGTAAATCTGACCCTGTCGTACCTGCCCTCTCCACCCCATGCACTGTTAGGCGTGATAATCACCTCCCTACAATTGTCTGTGTTGGTGTTGTACACATAGATCTTCAGTGGTTTTCCGTTGTGGGATTCGATCAAAGAGAACAAGTCTTCAGACTGGAGCAGAGAAAAAAAAATAGGATTAGTTAGTGCTCCAATTCACTCCCCCCAATCTGTTCATTAACAGAGTTACAATAAATCGACATCTTCTCCTCTCTTTTTTCCCCCGCTCCTGACACTTTTGCACTCAAAAACCAACCACAGTCTGGGTAAGATATACCCAACTATTTGCTTCACATAGTCCACTGTTAAAAACTGACTTTAACCACTATGGTCAGTAATGGTTTGACTACCTTAGGGTTACACGAGACATTGTCAAACCATGCATGGGCTAAATCAGGAGCAAACAAAGCACAGCTTCCTTAGGTCAGTGCAAGAGATAGGGGTCACGATCTTCAGTCATTATTACATCTAATCTGGAAAAATAACTGAACACAAATGCAAGAAATAACAAGTATGGCAAACGGAAAGGATAATGAAAGAGATAAGCCAAAACAAAGAAAGACTTGAGACAGAATTGTAAGCAAAGACAAAAGAGATTGTGGATTTGCACCTTCACCTCCAGCTCCAGTTTGTGTCTCCCATCCCTGCTGGGATGCTACATTATCAGATGTGTAAAATATGGACATGTGCAACACACCTAGTTACAGGGATAAGCCCATAGGAATAACTGCATTTAAATATATGTCATTACAAAAGCCTAAGTACATATACATCACAAAGTAAAAGCCGACAGCCCTTTTATACTGAGAGTTGCCTCCAATAACTCAGTGCTGCACTAGGTAACCCACAAAGCCATCATGGAGCATTGGTTAACTCTAGCTATTTCGTGGCCTAACAGGCAGAGGCGACAGTAATGAGGACAAACATTTCACAACTTGACCCCGACAGAGACTTGAATAAGGTATACTGAGTAACTAACTCACAAATTATAGACTTTCCATAACTTAATGCTTGCTCAGACAGCCTTGGCTCAGCAAGAATCTTATTTTTGCATTGCAATGCCTGCGTACAAGGCACAAAGTGCCACAGGCTATAGATATTGGATCACAATCTCAACGGCTAGTGAACTGTTGGTTCACATGTATCACCTTCCCCAAGGGAAAAAGGAAACACTTTGCAGTTACCTCACGGAGGATGGCTTCAGCTCCGATTATGTAGTCTGTGTATGGCCTCAGACCAGCCAGGGCAGCAGGGGAATTGGGCTCCACTTCCTGCAAGGAAAGCACAATAGATTTAATCACACACTCACGGCAGCAAAGTGAGTAACTCTTACAAACCCTCACCCAAAAGATGAAAATATCACGAGAATTCACAGTCATTTATTTTTTTTAAGAGATTGCCAATTGTTCCCTCTCAGTGCCTCACCCAGATAGCCATTCCTCGCGTGTAAACTTGGCCAGCATCAGCTGGCTATTTGACCAGAGACACAGCATCACAGCTCAATCTTGTCCTCACTGAGATTCTGCACATACAAACTTCACAGCAGAAATTGGAACCCTAGCTAATATTCCCTCCACCCCAGTTCAGCATCCAATTAGAGCATCTGTACCTCTGCCCTGGCTGGGTTCAGCAGAGATCAGGGATCAAACTTGTACCTTCCAGTCTGCACAGCTCAGGGGCACCTTTAACACACATCACTGGGTGAAGCTATTTTAAGAGGAAAGTGATCCAGCCTCCATAACTGGCCAATTTTACAAGACGACTACACTACAGGCCACAATTCCTCAAAGTTTGATTATTCAGTAGAAACACCTGAGGAACTTTGCCAGCCACTTAGTCCCTGTGACTAACATCAATTCCAAGCAGAAATGCAGTTACTATTATTATTCAGGCAAAATTCACCATCTTGAGATGGATAGAAAACTGAATTATATAAACAAACTTTATTTAAAAACAGACACACCTACACACACTTTACGGCTAAATAATATGTAACAGCAGTAATACCAGCTGTGTTGCAATGATCACTTTCCAACACCAGGTGGCACCATGGGGGGGGGGGAAAGAGAGAGAGAGAGAGAATGAATGAGAATATGAATATGAATGAAGCAGAACTTATAAGAAATAGGAGCAGGAGTAGGCCATACGGCCCCTCAAGCCTACTCTGCCATTCAATCAGATCATGGCTGATCTTCGACCTCAACTCTACTTTCCCACCCGATCCCCATATCCCTTGATTCCCCTAGAGTCCAAAAATCTATCTCTCAGCCTTGAATATATTCAATGGCTCAGCATCTACAGCCCACTGGGGTAGAACTTGCATTTATATGACATCTTTCATGACCTCAGGGTGCCCCAAAGCACTTTACAGCCAATGAAGTACTTTTGAAGCGTAGTCATTGTTGTAACGTAGGAAACGTGGCAGCCAATTTGCATACAGCAAGATCCCACAAACAGCAATGTCATCGTCTCCAACCAGGTAATCTGCTCCCTAACCACTACCAAAGCCCCTCTGAAAGCAGCTGATGGGAGGCGAGGGAAAGCACTCAGCCTCTCCTCAGCAGCATAGCCAAGACGAACATTGGACATCACAGGTCCAAATCAACGTCCCACCTCATCATGGAACCCTGTATTGATATGCCAATGCTGCATTCTCCCACCAGTTGCAACTTTCCATTTCAGTTTCATTCCCCATCATGTAGCTTTCAGCCAGCTGCCTATATAATGTAACTTTCAAAGCTGCTCAATGAATAATGATTCTACTTAGGTCTACAATGCAAGATCCTAAACATGTCAGCCTATACTCCAGGGCCAAAACTTTACTCAGACAACCTACTGACGAAGATACCACGCCACAGAAGGAAATAACCAAAATTTCAGCCGACTGTTGGACAAGAGGAAGGTTGACTAATGAATGAAATTTTCCTTTCCTATGGCATTAAATTCCTTACTGGGAGGGGGCCGGGGGGTGGATGGGAGGGAAAGGAATGTCTTTTTATGTTTTGCTTCTAGCTGTTCATAATTTCTAATTATAGAAAGCAGCACCAAGAAATCCAGGTGATTTTGTATTATTCTCAGTCAATGGTGCCAAGTAACCAGCCGCTTGCATGTACAGAAAGAGCACCCTGCAGATTTTCCCTCCGATTGAGGGACACAGCAACTTTTCAGTTCCCCTGCCCGCCCACAAAAAAAATTCTCCCAACACACAATTCTGCATCGAACAGGAAAGTCACAGGTCATGGGGGAAAACACAAGGTGGACTTTGAACTGTGAAGCATTTCCCACTCTGCAGGAATGGTCCCTCCTATCTACTCCAAGCGATTTTAAGATAAACAGATAGGCAGCAGGCAATCCGCAATGTATTTTGTAAACTCGTCTGCTAAGCGTTTGAGCTGCACTCTGATGTGGATTTTATTTCTGTAGGAATCCATTGCAATTCCTTCCTACAGTGCTATCTGGGTAGAACGACACCACTGTAGCCAGCTCATGCTCAGTGGCCAGGTCACTTAATTTTATCAACCCATCAAACATACTCGGAGCATTTTACATACCAAAATGTGCCAAACATTTTCATTTGCTCCTTCAAAACTGCAGAACCGAATGCTGACTCCGAGCAGCCCCTGTCCACCCCACATGTTACTGGGTGTTGCGTTGACTTCCCGAACAGCCTGTGTCTTGGTGTTGTAAATGGCCATTTTTAGAGACTTTTCCACATTGCCTACTAACAGCTCCTTCAGTGCGTTGTCATCTTTATCCTGAAAGTACGAAGAAAAACATAAAACGGATTAGAAGAAAATGGCGAACTGGGCAAATCCGCTACTCGGTGGGGTACTGGGTACTGAGCTGTACAACCAGGAAGGCCGCAAGTTTGATCCCAGTCTATGCCGAGTTAGCTGACCTCAGCAGAGGTTGTAATCGAAAGGCTCAGTAACACACAAAGCAGCACATCACACGTTACGGTAACACTGCTGGCATTATAAAGGTATCGTTGCAAACATCCAGAAAGACAATAGCTTCATTTCACATAAAAAGAAAACATTATGAAGACGCATGGCATAAGGTTAAGATTCCAAGTTCTAGCACAGGCCATGATGAAGCTGCTCAGGAGTTACGTGAGGTCAGCTCCGCAGGAACAAACAACCCTCTGATACCTCACCCGAGTGGCTATCCTTCACCTGTGAGAAAAGACTGCAACTGCGGGCAGGTTTTTGGATGTTGAGGAAACAGTGGAGACGAGCTCACTTCTGCCCTCACCAGACATCCACAAACATGCATTTCCCAGCGAGGGTCATTGGATAGAGATCAGGACGGTGAACCTTGGGCTGCTTTCTCCCAGCCCCAGCCCAGAGGCACTGCCCCCACCACTCTTGGCATGATCAGCTAACTCAGCACAGTGCAGAGATCCAGATGGGAACTCTCCCTGGTCTGCCCGGTTCAGTGCCATACCACACCACGCACTCACCCAAGAGCTTTAATTTTCAAACTCATGAAATATTTTAATTGAAAAAAAAAAAGCATGGCTACAGGCTCCCTCAAGTCAAAAGGCAAAGGCACAACTCAGTGTAGTATTTGGCCATACATAGAGGACAGACCCCTGTTAATCTGGAGTCTGCATCAAATTACTTCAGCTTGGGGAGAACTTAAAATTTTTAATTTTTTTAAAATTAAAAAGTCATCAAGTTTCCCACTCCGAATTGCTATCCAGTGATAACCCAATGCCCCAACCCCCCCCCCCCCCCACCTCCCCATTGGAAGGTGCACGGCTGACAATCACAGGATCAATTGTAATGCTCCCGCCATCACTGAACAGGTTGTCAACACTCACCATTTTGACACATGCAGAGTGACCTCTTGACCAAAGCATCAGAGTTGCTAGTACCCACGGAACTGTCTCTCAACATCCTTCAGGACAGATGGGGAAGGGGAAACTAAAACTAACACTCGATTCAATGAGCTGAGTGTCAAATGATGCATGTAAAATATTGTTGCATAGAATTTTTCACTCACGAGAAAGAACTAATTCACGAGCAAAGCGTGCCTCCCACACACAAGAAGCAAAGAGTAAAGCATTAATGGTGCAGAATCCCCGTGAGCCAAACTCAACACTTCATTTTTTGTCTCAGGACTCTCACCAATGTTAAACGCGGTTTTCTATAGCAATGAAACCATGCATGCCAAATGCGACAGAAAGAACACTGTCGATTCTCCTCATCCCTCTATTGTGAAACAAACTCCCAGAGGGAATGTGCCGTGGGAAATCAGAACCCGGGCACCTGAAAGGATGCCAAGTTTTAGATCAGATGCCTCACAAATTGGGCAGCGAGATTGACAGTCAAGATAGTCAAAACTTGACTGAACACATACAACACTAATTTGATTATGTTGCAGTTCTGGCATATTGAAAAGAAAAAGCAACAACAGGAATGAATGCTCTATTTAAATTATAGAGCTGTAAGTGAGGTGTTAATGGTGTTTCTAGCAACAACAACTTGCATTTATATAGCGCCTTTAACACAGTAAAACGTCCCAAAGTGCTTCACAGGACCGTTATCAAACAAAATTTGACACTGAGCCACATAAGGCGATATTAGGACAGGTGACCAAAAGCTTGGTCAAAGAGGTAGGTTTTAAGGAGCGTGTTAAAAGGAAGAGAGGGGGAGAGGATTATGGAGGGAATTCCAGAGCTTAGGGCCTAGGCAGCTGTAGGCACAGCCGCCAACGATGGAGCGATTAAAATCGGGGATGCGCAAGACGCAAGAATTGGAGGAGCACAGAGATCTCGGAGACTTGTAGGGCTGGAGGAGGTTACAGAGATAGGGAGGGGCGAGGCCACGGAGGGATTTGAAAACAAGGATGAGAATTTTTAAAAGCGAGGCGTTCCCGAACCGGGAGCCAATGTAGGTCAGTAAGCACAGGGTGATAGACGAACGGGATTTGGTGAGAGTTAGGATACGGGTGGCAGAGTTTTGGATAAGCTCAAGTTTATGGAGGGTGGAAGATGGGAGGCCGGCCAGAAGAGCATTGGAATAGTCAAGTCTAGAGGTAACAAAGGCATGGATGAGGGTTTAAGCAGCAGATGGGCTGAGGCAGGGGCGGAGATGGGCGATGTTACAGAGCTGGAAGTAGGCAGTCTTGGTGATTGGTGCAGATATATGGTCGGAAGCTCATCTCAGGGTCAAATAGGATGCCAAGGCTCCGAATGGTCTGGTGCAGCCTCAAGACAGTGGCCAGGGAGAGGGATGGAGTCGGTGGCTAGGGAACGAAGTTTCTGGAGGGGACTGAAGACAATGGCTTCAGTCCTCCCAATATTTAGTTGGCAGTCGGCAATACCACCTCAAAAGGTATTTCTCTTTCCTCCCCTGCCCCAAACTGCTGGAAGCACATAGGCAGCCACCATTTTTTCTGGCTGCCTTAGCTAAACACTTAACCCATTTCGACATGCCCAGCACTCATCCTGCCTGTACAAAAGCAGTGCTAAGGGAAACTCTCAAGTAAACCTCGCCCTGCCACCCCACCACCCCAAAATGGCCTAGACGATTGATTTTAAATACAATACCACCAGCTCCTGCATGGCTGGGTCAAACATTCTTCATAAGTTTAAAATCAGCAACTGCCCAGGAACAAAGCTTCTAGCTTTCGGGCTGTGGCAAAGGAGTCGTCGCCATCAGCCGTTTGAGGTCGGATCCAGGGGTTTAAGGCAGGTACGGAAGCAGCAGCCGCAAGAGATGGCAACCAGAATCTGGCCTGTGATTTGATTTAAGTATCTCCGAGGCGGTCGGTGATGTGGAGAACAGCACCACTTATCGTGATGACACATCGGGACGGTCTCAGCAATCAATAAGCAACAGTGCTACCTAGCGTGGAGAACAGAGGCAAACGAAATGAAGGCAAGTTTAATCCAGACAGAAAAGCACACAACTAAAAAAAGTGGCAGCGGAAAGCAAGGATTACTTGACAGGAAGAGCGTGTGTACAAAACTTTTTATATAATTTTTCCCCTTTCCGGAGCCAAGACTGATCTGACTTTTTTTTTTGACGGAAAACGTCAGTGATACAGAAACTTACCAGTCTCGTGTCACCCGCTGAAATTATAAAATCAAAAAACGGTTCCAGACCAGCCCAGTATCCCGGGGAGTTCTCCTGCACCTGAAAAATAAAACACCATCATATTTATGCAGCACACCTCAATTTTAAAGCACTTATCTTTTTTTTAAAAATTCCTGTCTCAAGAATATCGGCTGCAGAAAGTGACACCACTATTCCTGGCCAGAATGGAGATGATGGGGGAATTACCCCGTCAATCACTCCTGGAGACCACACTGCTGCAAGTGACTGGGATTGACTTTACGCACATAATTTGTATTATGTAACTATCCTTCACTCTGCATTTTGATGGAGAAATCACGCTGTTTTTAAATCGGGAGAAGTTGCTGTAGTATCGATCATGACATCAGTCTGCTGTAGTTCACAGAAACTCTTTTTAAACAGACTCTGTAGACGGTTTGCTGTAATTGCGCTGTTTAAACAGACTCTGTTTGCTGCAAGTACAGCCACAAATCTCGCGCCACCTCCAACTGACACGGTGCAACTCATGGCTGACACAGTGGTGTCAATAAACACTCTGAAGAATATTCTCCATGTGCCACTCTGCCTCTTTCACATTTCAGATCAACTGCTGGGCTCCCAAAGACCCGATGGCTAGAAAGTTCAAATGCGCATAAGCGACTCCTGACATTCTAGCTTCTCTTCTATTGGGTTTAGTAGGGTGCTGGGACTCACCAACACCCAGGAAGGCATAGCAAAGCCAGGTTTTCCTGGCAGCTGGTCTTAGCAAATCCAACAAGTACACTCTGGGGCGGTCACCTGCAGTGAGAGACATGCACATCAAGAGCTGGAGACCTAGCACCTCACTAAACAGAATATTAAAGCAGCTCGTGTTTGCTGCAACGGGAGGTCTTAATCGGATAGCAGATTCCAACACCCGCACTTTCACGCGGCTACGACGTGCGTATCTACCATCAGCTGCATTCATCAGATGTAAAAGCATTTTCACTTCTACTTGAAGTGGACCTGCAGTGTACTGGGGGCTCCATTCACATCACTGGATGGATTTCAGAACATCAGCAACTCAAAACAACTGTGCATGATTCGACACGTGTCGTTCATCTTGATTAAGACTCATTTTCTGGCCACAGATCTTCCCCGTCGTCGGCGAAGGGCAACACTGGCCTTTATAGGCGGCCTACTTGCTCACTCCACATGCAGACAGAACAAAATGGAAACCGGTAGCAGCGGCTCACAGTACTGCTGCCTCCAGAGGACGCATAGAAAATCACCTCCTCAGGTGGCATTGGCTTTTCCAGCAGCCTTTGTTATAGTGTCATTGCTTACCTCAAACTAAAAGAAACAAAAGAACTTGCATTTCTATAGCACCTTTCACAACCACAGGACGTCTCAAAGCACTTTACAGCCAATGAAGTACTTTTGAAGTGTAGTCACTGTTGTAACATAGGAAACGTGGCAGCTAATTTGTGCACAGCAAGGTCCCACAAACAGCAATGAAATAAAATGACCAGATCATCTATTTTGGGTGTTGGTGGGTGGAGAGATAAATGTTGGCTGGGACACCGAAATAATTCCCCTGAATATTGCCATAGGATCTTTTACATCCACGAGAGGGCAGGTGAGGCCTCGGTTTAACGTCTTATCCAAAGACATTACCTCCTACAGTGCAGCACTGGAGTTGAGGCACTGCTCAACTTTAGTTCAGTTCCACTTTGGTCTAAATGACAGTTGGGCCTCCTTGAGATAAGCTGCATCCCACCCATGTATAATTTTGCAGCAGGAAGTCTACGAAAGGTCAATTCTTCTAAAAGTCTTGCAGACTCCATTACGTAGAATTTACAGCACAGAAACAGACCATTCAGCCCAACCGGTGTTTATGCTTCACATGAGCCTCCTCCCACCTTACTTCATCTAACCCTATCAGCATATCCTTCTATTACTTTCTCCTTCATGTGCTTATCCAGCTTCCCTTAAATGCATCTATGGCAGTGAGTTCCACATTCTAACCACTCTCCAAGTAAGGAAGTTTCTCCTGAATTCCTTATTGGATTTATTATCTTATATTTATGGCCCCTAATTTTGGACTCCCCCACAAGTAGAAACATTTTCTCTAACTGCACCACAATTATGGGGCAATCGTTTGTCACACAGAAAGCAGACTGTTTCAGTTCATAACAGACTGTTTATGGGAACCGCCTTTTGCTGTGAACACAAGTGAAACACAGTAAAACTGTTCACATAGAGCCACTTGCCAGTTACATGGACACAGAGCAGTCCAAAACAGCTAGTGCATGCCTGTATCTGCTGAAAGTTTGCAGCTCAATTAACTCTTTCCATATTGCAATTTTCCATTCTACACTGGCCAAAGTGGTCTCAGGATAAAGTAACATACAGCATTCAAATCACCCCTACTCTTTCTTGGAGACAGTGCTTCTGATAGCCACTGTATAAAACTCAATTATATTCTTCTAGTGGCGTGCCAGCATAAAAAGTCAGCTCTCTCCTGCACTGGTTCCACTTGTTTTTCAGGCTGGATGCAGTAGGGACTTTTACTTCAGTTTGTCAATTTTAGCAAAAGAAAGTAAGTGGATAAAGACTGGTGACATGTTCCTAGAAAGCACCTGGGTGTGCAAATCTGTGACGTCCCACAAAGGAGGTTTCCTAAAATCAAGCAGTTCATGAAAAACCATAAAGCCCTATCTACAACTTGCAGAACCAGGGTCTCGATTGCAGATGAAACTGGTACTCAACAGCAGTACAGACAACCAGTGCTCCATAATTGCATATACTCATGAGAGAATGCAGTATATATCTGGATGTTGGACCTCTCTCCACATTTCAATGTGTTGTGCAAGGAGCCAAGTGACTGCTTAGTGCAGCCCAGCCCTCAGCGAGATGCAGGCCCACTACGGTCTCTTTGTCCCCCACACAGTTCAAGACCATCAGTTAGCAAGCTGGGCCTGCCCATTCTCTCAGCTTGAGAAAGGAGACTGCAGTACAGCAGAATAAAAATAAGTGGTCGATGCAGCAGGAAAGCTCAAAAAGGGAAAATATATGATGGATCAGAGCATGAGGAAAAATGATTATGATGTTACTTACAGGCTGGCAAGTTCATGGAATGCATTCGAGATGGTTTCCTAGAGCAATACGTCATGGAACCAATCAGGGAACAGGCTATTTAGATCTTGTATTATGTAATGAGATAGGGTTAATTAGTAATCTCAGTAAAGAAAACCTCTGGGGAAGAGTAATCATAATATGATGAATTTCACATTGAGTTGGAAAGTAACGTACTTAAGTCAGAAACTAGAGTCTTAAACTTAAATAAAGCCGATTACATTGGTATGAGGGGAGAGTTGTCAAAGGTAGATTGGGAAATTAAATTAAAGGGTTTGACAGTTGAAAAGCAATGGTAAACATTTAAAGAAATATTTCAATATTCTCAACAAATATACATTCCATTGAGAAATAAAAACTCCACAGGAAAAGCAATCCACCCATGGCTAACTAAAGAAGTTAAGGAAAGTATTAAATTGAAGAAGAGGCCTATAATGTTGCCAAGAAGAGTAATAAGCCTGGGGATTGGGAGAGTTTTAGAAACCAACAAAGGACCATCAAAAAAATTGATAAAAAAGGGAGAAAATAGAATATGAAAGTAAACAAGCAAGAAATATAAAAAGATTGTAAGAACTTCTACAAATATGTAAAAAGGAAGAGAGTAGCAAAAGTAAACGTTGGTCCCTTAGAGGCTGAGACGGGAGAAATTATAACGGGGAAATCAGGCAATGCGTTAAACAAATATTTTATATCTGTCTTCACAGTAGAAGACACAAAAAGCATACCAGAAATAGTGGAGAACCAAGGGGTAAATGAGAGTGAGGAACTTAAAACAATTAATATCACTAGAGGAAAAGTACTGGACAAACTAATGGGACTAAAAGCCGACAAATCCCCTAGGCCTGATGGCCTACATCCTAGGGTTCTAAAAGAGGTGGCTGCAGAGATAATGGCTGCATTGGTTGTGATCTTCCAGAATTCCCTAGATTCTAGAACGGTCCCAGTGGATTGGAAGGTAGCAAATGTTTCCCTCCCTTCTTGAATAGCAGGGTGAGAGAAAACAAGGAACTACAGGCCAGTTAGCCTGACATCGGTCCTCAGGAAAATGCTTTAATCCATTATTAAGGAAGTGGTAACAGGACACTTAGAAAATCATATGATTAGGCAGAGTCAACATGGTTTTATGAAAGGTAAATATAGTGTTTGACCAATTTATTAGAGATTTTTGAGGATGTAACTAGCAGGGTAGATAAAGGGGAACCAGTGGATGTAGCATATTTGGATTTTCAAAAAGATGCCACATAAAAGGTTGTTACACAAGGTAAGGGCTCATGGGGTTGGGATTAATATATTAGCATAGATAGAGGATTGGTTGAAGGACAGAAAAAAAGAGTAGGGATAAACAGGTCATTCTCAGGTTGGCAGGCTGTAACTAGTGGGGTGCCGCAAGGATCTGTGCTTGGGCCTTAACTATTTACAATCTATATTAATGACTTAGATGAAGGGACTGAGTGCAATGTATCCAAGTTTGCTGATGATACAAAGCTAGGTGGGAAAGTAAGCTGTGAGGAGGACACAAGGGTCTGCAAAAGGATAGACAGGTTAAGTGAGGGGGCAAGAAGGTGGCAGACGGAGTATAATGTGGGGAAATGTGAGGTTATTCACTTTGGTAGGAAGAATAGAAAAGCAGATTATTTTTTAAAATAGTGAGAAGCTATTAAATGTTGGTGTCCAGAGAGACTTGGGTGTCCTCGTACAAGAAACACAAAGTTAGGATGCAGGTACAAGCAAGCAATTAGGAAAGCAAATGGCATGTTGGCCTTTATTGCAAGTGGGTTGGAGTACTACAGTTGTACAGGGCTTTAGTGAAACCTCACCTGGAGTACTGTGTACAGTTTTGGTCTCCTTATCTAAGGAAGGATATACTTGCCTTAGAGGTGGTGCAACGAAGGTTCACTAGATTAATTCCTGGGATGAGAGGGTTGTCCTATTAAGAGAGGTTGAGCAGAATGGGCCCAGACTCCCTGGAGTTTAAAAGAATGAGAGGTGATCTCATTGAAACATATAAAAGATTATATGGGGGCTTGACAGGGTAGATGCTGAGAGATTGTTTCCCCTGGTTAGAGTGTCTAGAACTAGGGGGCATAGTCGCAGGATAAGGGGTCGGCCATTCAAGACTGAGATGAGGAGGAATTTCTTCACTCAGAGGGTTATGAATCTTTGGAATTCTCTACCCCAGAGGGCTGTGGATGTTGAGTCATTGAATATATTAAAGGCTGAGATGGATAGATTTTTGTACTCTAGGGGAATCAAGGGATATGGGGATCGGGCAGGAAAGTGGAGTTGAGGTTGAAGATCAGCCATGATCTGATTGAACGGCGGAGCAGGCTTGAGGGGCCACATGGCCTGCTCCTATTTCATATCTTCTCATGTTAGTTTGTTTTTTAGCCTCGCCAAAACCGGAAGGCAACTTGCCACAAGATAGTTGGCAAGTGGAATTTTTTTCAGCCCTGGTTTCACATCTATATAAAAATAAGATCAAAGGTCCCAGAAGACTCAACCTGTTCTGAAGTTCAGCACCTAGGCACAAGATCAGTCGCTGAACGAGACGATCAATCTAAGCCCATGAATTAAGGTTGATATATCATGCAAACTCAATCATAAATAAAAAGTAACTTCATGGACTGAACATGCACTACTTGCAGTATTGTTTGCTCAGGTCCATTGTTACAACCAGGTGCAACAGCTTAGTAACTGGGAGGAATCCCTGATGGCATGGGCCAGCCAAGTACTACAGGGTTTTTAAATCGAGACTTTTGAAGTCTCATCTTCAAGCACAGATAATTACCAGCAACACAGGCAAGCGTTCATTGCCAAATAATGGAACATCAGTGTCAGAATTCTTCTAAAATGTGCAGCGCAGTACAGGATTAACAGATGGCTACACTGCAATGCTTTGGTATTGAAGGCAGATTAATGTTTAGGACCCATGTGCAACAAGGTCTTTTTATAACCAGATTAAAGTTCAGTTAATGCATACCATAGCTTCCCCCTCTGCTGCCCCCCTCCCCCCCACACACACTCCAGATTAGATGTATCCAAGGGAAACTCACTTTAATACTTTTAATTTGCAAAACAGAACAATAGAGTTAAATGAGGACAGGTTGCATAGATTAGGCTGTATTTCCTGGAATATAGAAGATTAAGGGATGATCTAATTGAGGTGTTTAAGATGATTAAAGGAGTTCATAGTTTCACTCTATCTACCCTATTTCCTCTGGTGGAGAGTCCAGCACAAGGGGGCATAACCTTAAAATTAGAGCTAGGCCATTCAGGAGTGATGGCAGGAAGCACTTCTTCACACAAAGGGTAGTGGAAATCTGGAACTCTCTCCCAAAAAAGCTGTTGAGGCTGGGAGTCAATTGAAAATTTCAAATCTGAGATAGGTAGATTTTTGTTCCGCAAGAGTATTAAGGGTTACAGAACCAAGGCGGGTAGATGGAGTTAAGATACAGATCAGCCATGATCTAATTGAATGGGGTAACAGTCTCGAGAGGCTGAATGGCCTAGTTCTGTTCCAAAGAAATTTTTGTTCCATTTTATTGGACATGTGAAACATAAAACTACTGCACTACAAGGAATACAAATAGAATTCACTTACAAAATGGAGATAAGGACTCGGCCCACGCTAGTTAAACCATCCAGGAAAACCCTCGCGTTCCCCTCCCTCCCCTCACAATCACAGCACCAACCATTTCTTAGATGATTCAGTTTTTCTCCTCCACTCCAAGTGCAAAAAAACTCTCTGTGCGAAGGACATCCTGACATCAGATATAATTTCACTCTCACCAATTTGAGCCCGTGCCTCCTTGTCATAATGGCACAGTTTTGTTTGAAGTAGTGTTCCAGATTTACAGTGATTTCACACTACAATAGTACAGCAGGCTACAAATGTGTCGGTCCCCTCAGCTGCACTCCACAGTGAAAACAAGCCCAGGTCTCCAGAACAGATGTCACTATAGACCCACTGAAATGTGGATAGAGACAAGTAATCCGGTTTTAGTTATGTAAATGTGGAGAGCTAGTCCCACACATTTGCTCTCTGTGGAGGTCCATATAAAAATCAGAGCCCAGCATGCCTACTGGTGCCCTAATCTGAATGTAAAAGCAGGTGCATAAACACCTCTCTCCCAAAACACGATAGAGTTTCGAGCACAAGCACAAAAACAAAAGCATATTTACATATCACAGTCACTCTTTATGTGGCTGAAAAGCCCACATTTCTCTAGTTGGTCCTTAGGCACAGGTGACTGTTCACTGCTGTGTAACAAAAGAAAACGGCCAAGCCTTCTACCAAAGTGGAGGAACAGCCCACTTTCCTAGGGAGAAAGAAGCAACATAGAGACCTGCCAGCTCACGATCCATTCGGAAAATATCCACTCGAGACCCAATTGGGTC
The DNA here is from genome assembly GCF_035084215.1 of Heptranchias perlo. NCBI lineage: Eukaryota > Metazoa > Chordata > Chondrichthyes > Hexanchiformes > Hexanchidae > Heptranchias > Heptranchias perlo. The sequence goes on from NC_090370.1 coordinate 11,779,567, forward strand.
CCAGATCCCAGCACTCCTAACTCAACCTCGACTCAGTGGCCGCCTGAAATGTAGTCTAGGACCAGGAGGTATGCTGCTTTTTAATTTAACAACAACTAGCTCAGATATCCAAAATGCCGGGGCTCACTGTTGCTATTTCTCCTCTCAAGGTAGGCAAGATGAGAATCAAATGTTTGGGGGAAGGGAGTACTTTAAATTAAAAAGTACTTTCTTCTCACTCCCTGTCCCCCAACAAGAGGGAATCAAATCCACACTGGAAAATTCCACTTGGCAATTAGCCTGGGGTGTGTTACTTCCCAGCTCAGGACAACTGGGAAACAAAGCAACTTCCTAGCTTTGGCGAGTTTAACCCTCTACCTCCAGTCTGTCATCATTCATTGCACTGCTGCACTGGATCAAATGCAGCCTGTTCCAGTTCCAGTGACTTGCTCATCTTTTCTAAAATACATTTTATTTGTGTTAAGATTCAATTCTTGAAGTCCTATTAACATTTTCTTTTTTTTTGCAAGGTTACACATCCTCTTGAACAAGCATATGTAAATTATTTCTGTTCCCAATTGACAATTCTCCACACGGTAACACTGCTCCTGTCCACTCTACACAATGACTCCATTGTGCTGCAGCAGGAGGTCATAATAATCCAACAGGAAGTATTTTCCTTGCATGCTCCCACCCACAATGCCTCAATTAAATATACAATTGTATCAGTTTAGTATATATTTCCATTTACATAGTACTTTTTGAGATATTTGAATTACTTCATAAACACTTCACAAAATGAATTACTATTGAAGTGCAATAACTTACGTAGGTAAATGTGGTGGTTATTCTGCAGCAACAATGTCCAGTTCGCAATGAGATTAACAACCAGTTGATCTGTTTTTTGGAGGTATTGGTGGAGGGAAGAATGTTGGCCAGGACACTTGGAAAACTGCCTGCTCTCCATTGAAAAGTACCATGAAATCTTTAACATCCACATGAACCAGCAAATGGGACCTCGTTTTAATATGAAGGACAGCAACTCTAACAGCGCAGCACTCCCTCGCAATAACTTTTTCAGCATAGGGAGTTCAAAAGTGCCAAGCAGGAAAAGGGAGAGAAGTTAGCAATGGTGTAAGAAAGCATGGCCCAAAAGAAGATTTTTGACGGTGGGGAATAGAGGGATCAAGGTGGAAGAAATAAAAAGCAGAATTCCCAGATGCAGTTGAAAGCTTTGCTTGATGAAGGAGAAGGAGGGGAGCACTGCAACCAGAGGGTGTGTGCTAGAACAAAGGCTGGAGAGAACTGCACAGGTAGGGTGGAGCAAGGTACTGGAGTATTTGAAACAAGGACAAGGATTTGAGAGTCTATAGACTGGAGGACAGACAAGCGAGTGGAGATCAGCGAGGGTGAGGAACTTCATACAAGATAAGACCCAAGCTGCAAAGCTCTGGATGAGTTGGACTTGATGTAAGAAAGAGCTCAGGGGCTGCCAAGAACATTGGAAAAAGCAGGCCTGAGGGTTGAGGAAGTCAGCAACCAATGAACCAAGAACAGTAGTTGATTGCTCAGGAAAGTGGGGGGCGTCAAGGGAGAAGATGGTGATTCTCATGGAGAAGATGAATCTCGTAACAGCTGGGAAGGGTAAATAGGGGAGAAATTGCTAAACATTATGGGATGAGGACTGGAAGACATTGGTGTAGGGGAAATCAGTGGAGCTGAAGGAGGCAGAACCAGCTGAGTAAATCACCTCCATTTTGAAGATAAAGAAAATCATGAACTCCTTACATGGTATCGGAAGCAAGGATGGAGGGAGTTAGTTCAGGGACGTGAGGCGTTTAGGGTTGTCCTTGCCCTCCAGGGTGATCCTGTGCTAAGAGGATATGGCCAGAGAGAGCAAGATGCAGTACTGCTTGAGGTGATCAAGCCAGATGTGGCAGTAGCTGACTGTACCAATCATGCACCAGGTACACTCAAGTGGCTGTTGTATCAGGGAGAACGCCAGCGGTGAAAGACTGCAAGGGAGCTAGTGGGGACAAGGGCACCAAAAGCAGAGGAAAGGCAGCTGTTCGCTGCAGCCAGGAGCAGGAGTCCCAAAGGCTATGTTGCCTACCCAGTGCCAGGGTTAAGGACATCTCCTCCGAGCTGGAGAACTTGGAGTGGGAGGGGGAAGATCCAGTTGTCGTGGTCCACGTAGGTACCAACGACATAGGTAAGACTAAGAAAAAGGTTCTGCTGAGAACGTTTGAGCAGCTAGGGACTAAATTAAAAAGCAGAACCAAAGGTAATAATCTCTGGATTATTACCTGAGCCACGAGCAAATTGGCACAGGGTAAATCAGATCAGAGAGATGAACGCGTGGCTCAAAGATTGGTGTGGGAGAAGTGGGTTTCGATTCTTGGGGAACTGGCACCAGTACTGGGGAAAGAGAGAGCTGTTCCGTTGGGACGGACTACACCTGAACCATGCTGGGACTAGAGTTCTAGCGAATCGAATAACTAGGGAGGTAGATAGGGCTTTAAACTAAATAAGCAAGGGTGGAAAGGGTCCTGGTGGAGAGAAATCTAGAATACTAAAGAGAGAAGATAAAGAAGCAGTGCAAGAAAGCAATTGGGGAAAGGATAACCAGATTGTGACTGGAAGGGACAGAGTATATAAACAAAAGAGTGCACTAACAAATAGGGTCTGGGTAAGAAAAAAAATGGTAATAAGACAAATAGGGCCATAGTACAAAAAAATGTTAAGATTCTAAAAATGTTAAAAACACAGATCTAAAGGCACTGTATCCGAATGCACAAACCATTCGTAATAAGGTAGACAAATTAATAGCGCAAATAGATGTTTTTTTTAAAATTAGTTCATGGGATGTGGGCGTCGCTGGCGAGGCCAGCATTTATTGCCCATCCCTAATTGCCCTCGAGAAGGTGGTGGTGAGCCGCCTTCTTGAATTGCTGCAGTCTGTGTGGTGACGGTTCTCCCACAGTGCTGTTAGGGAGTTCCAGGATTATGACCCACCGATGATGAAGGAACGGCGATATATTTCCAAGTTGGGATGGTGTGTGACTTGGAGGGGAACTTGCAGGTGGTGTTGTCCCCATGTGCCTGCTGCTCTTGTCCTTCTAGGTGGTAGAGGTTGCGGGTTTAGGAGGTGCTGTCGAAGCAGCCTTGGCAAGTTGCTGCAGTGCATCCTGTGGATGGTACACACTGCAGCCACTGTGCGCCGGTGGTGAAGGGAGTGAATGTTTAGGGTGGTGGATGGGGTGCCAATCAAGCGGGCTGCTTTGTCCTGGATGGTGTCGAGCTTCTTGAATTTTGTGGGAGCTGCACTCATCCAAGCAAGTGGAGAGTATTCCATCACACTCCTGACTTGTGCTTTGTAGATGGTGGAAAGGCTTTGGGGAGTCAGGAGGTGAGTCACTCACCGCAGAATACCCAGCCTCTGACCTACTCTCGTAGCCACAGTATTTATTGATGAAGCAGCTGAAGATGGTTGGGCCTCGGACACTGCCCTGAGGAACTCCTGCTGCAGTGTCCTGGGGTTGAGATGATTGGCCTCCAACAACCACTACCATCTTCCTTTGTGCTAGGTATGGCGCCAGCCACTGGAGAGTTTTCCCCAATTCCCATTGACTTCAATTTTACTAGGGCTCCTTGGTGCCACACTCAGTCAAATGCTGCCTTGATGTCAAGGGCAGTCACTCTCACCTCACCTCCGGAATTCAGCTCTTTTGTCCATGTTTGGACCAAGGCCGTAATGAGGTCTGGAGCCAAGTGGTCCTGGCGGAACCCAAACTGAGCATCGGTGAGCAGGTTCTTGGTGAGTAAGTGCCGCTTGATAGCACTGTCGACGACACCTTCCATCACTTTGCTGATGATTGAGAGTGGACTGATGGGGCGGTAATTGGCCGGATTGGATTTGTCCTGCTTTTTGTGGACAGGACATACCTGGGCAATTTTCCACATTGTCGGGTAGATGCCAGTGTTGTAGCTGTACTGGAACAGCTTGGCTAGAGGCGTGGCTAGTTCTGGAGCACAAGTCTTCAGCACGACAGCTTGGATGTTGTCGGGGCCCATAGCCTTTGCTGTATCCAGTGCACTCAGCCGTTTCTTGATATCACGTGGAGTGAATCGAATTGGCTGAAGACTGGCTTCTGTGATGGTGGGGATATCGGGAGGAGGCAGAGATGGATCATCCACTCGGCACTTTTGGCTGAAGATGGTTGCAAACGCTTCAGCCTTGTCTTTTGCACTCACGTGCTGGACTCCGCCATCATTGAGGATGGGGATATTAACAGAGCCTCCTCCTCCAGTTAGTTGTTTAAATGTCCACCACCATTCACGACTGGATGTGGCAGGACTGCAGAGCTTTGATCTGGTCCGTTGGTTGTGGAATCGCTTAGCTCTGTATATAGCATGTTGCTTCCGCTGTTTAGCATGCATGTTGTCCTGAGTTGTAGCTTCACCAGGTTGGCACCTCATTTTTAGGTACGTCCAGTGCTGCTCCTGGCATGCTCCTCTACACTCCTCATTGAACCAGGGTTGATCCCCTGGCTTGTTGGTCATGGTGGAGTGAGGAATATGCTGGGCCATGAGGTTACAGATTGTGCTGGAATACAATTCTGCTGCTGCTGATGGCCCACAGCGCCTCATGGATGCCCAGTTTTGAGCTGCTGGATCTGTTCTGAATCTATCCCATTTAGCACGGTGATAGTGCCACACCACACGTTGGATGGTGTCCTCAGTGCGAAGACGGGACTTCGTCTCCACGAGGACTGTGCGGTGGTCACTCTGACCAATACTGTCATGGACAGATGCATTTGCGACAGGTGGATTGGTGAGGATGAGGTCAAGTAAGTTTTTCCCTCGTGTTGGTTCGCTCACCAACTGCTGCAGGCCCAGTCTGGCAGCTATGTTCTTCAGGACTCGGCCAGCTCGGTCAGTAGTGGTGCTACCGAGCCACTCTTGGTGATGGGCATTGAAGTCCCCTACCCTCACAGCTTCCTCCAAGTGGTGCTCAACATGGAGGAGAACTCATTCATCAGCTGAGTGAGGGCGGTAGGTGGTAATCAGCAGGAGGTTTCCTTGCCCATGTTTGACCTGATGCCATGAGATTTCATGGGGTCCAGAGTCAATGTTGAGGACTCCCAGGGCCACTCCCTCCTGACTGTATATCACTGTACTGCCACCTCTGGTCGGTCTGTCCTGTCAGTGGGACAGGACATACCCAGGGATGGTGATGGAAGAGTCTGGGATGTTGGCTGAAAGGTATGATTCTGAGAGTAGGGTTATGTCAGGCTGTTGCTTGACTAGTCTGTGGGACAGCTCTCCCAATTTTGGCACAAGTCCCCAGATGTTAGTGAGGAGGACTTTGCAGGGTCGACTGGGCTTGGTTTGCCTTTGTCGTGTCCGGTGCCTAGTGGTCCAATGCCGGGTGGCCCATCCGGTTTTATTCATTGTGACTTTTTTTTTAAAAAAGCAAGATTGTACAACTGAGTAGCTTGCTAGACCATTTCAGAGGGCAACCACATTGCTGTGGGTCTGGAGTCACAAAAAGGCCAGACCGGATCAGGACATTAGTGAACCAGATGGGTTTTTACGACAATCCGGTAGCTTCATGGCCACCATTACTGATACTAGTTTTTTTAATTCCAGATTTTATTTAATTAATTGAATTTGAATTCCCCAGTTGCCGTGGCTGAATTTGAACTCATGACTCCGGATTATTAGTCCGGGCTTCTGAATTACTAGTCCAGTAACATAACCACTATGCTACCATACCCTATTAGATGTAAATGGATATGATATAATTGCAATCACGGAGACATGGCTGCAGGGTGACCAAGGCTGGGAGCTGAATATCCAAAGGTATTAGATGTTTAGGAAGGAGAGGCAAAAAGGAAAAGGAGGTGGGGTAGCGTTGTTAGTAAATAATGAGAAAGGATATTGGCTCAGAAAATCAAGATGCAGAATCAGTCTGGGTAGAGTTAAAAAGCACCTATGGGCAGAAAACACTGGTAGGAGTTGTCTGTAGGCCTGCAAACAGTAGTGGTAATGTAGGGGATAGGATCAAACAGGAAATTAGAGATGCATGTAACAAGGATACTACAGTAATCATGGGTGACTTTAATCTACATATAGACTGGCCAAAGCAAATTAGCAATAATACTGTGGAGGATGAATTCCTGGAGTGTGTACAAGATGGTTTTTTAGACCAGTACGTTGAGGAGCCAACCAGGGAAAAGGCTATTTAGATTGGGTATTGTGCAATGAGAAGGGGTTAATTAATAATCTTAATGTGCAGGGTCCTTTAGGGAAGAGTGACCATAACATGATAGAATTCTTCATTACGATGGTAAGTGAAGTCGTCCAATCCGAAACTAGGGTCCTAAATCTAAACAAAGGAAACTACGAAAGTATGAGGAGTTAGTTGGCTATGATAGATTGGGAAGCTTCATTAAAAGGCATGATGGTGGATAGGCAATGGATAACATTTAAGGAACGAATGCATGAATTGCAACAATTATACATTCCTTTCTGGTGCAAAAACACAAAAGGAAAAGTGACCCAACCATGGCTAACAAAAGAAACTAAGGATAATATTAGATCCAAAGAGGAGTCATATAAAGTTGCCAGAAAAAGTAGCAAACCTGAGGATTGGGAGCAGTTTAGAATTCAGCAAAAATGGACCAAGAGATTGATTAAGAGGGGAAAAATAGAGTAGGAGAATAAACTTGCAAGGAACATAAAAGTGGCTGTAAAAGCTTCTGCAAGTATGTAAAAAAAAAAGATTAGTGAAGACAAATGTAGTTCCTTTACAGTCAGAAACAGGGGAATTTATAATGGGGAACAAGGAAATGGCAGAACAATTAAACAAATACTTTGGTTCTGTCTTCACTGAAGAGGACACAAATAACCTCCTACAAACGCGAGGGAACCAAGAGACTAGTGAGAAGGAGGAATTAAAGGAAATTAGTATTAATAAAAAAAGTACTGGAGAAATTAATGGGACTGAAAGCCGATAAATCCCCAGGGCTTGATAATCTGCATCCCAGAGTACTAAAAGAGGTAGCCATGGAAATAGTGGATGCATTAGTTGTCATCTTCCAAAATTCTATAGATTATGCAACAGTTCCTACAGATTGGAGGGTGGCAAATGTAACCCCATTATTTTTTTTAAAAAAGAGAAAACAGGGAACTACAGACCGGTTAGCCTAACATCAGTAGTAGGGAAAATGCTAGAGTCTATTATAAAGGATGTGATAACAGGACACTTAGAAAATATCAACGGGATTAGACAAACATTAGACAACATGGATTTATGAAAGGGAAATCATGTTTGACAAACCAATGGAGTTTTTTTTTTGAGGATGTAACTGGTAGAATAGATAAGGGAGAACCAGTGGATGTGGTTTATTTGGATTTTCAGAAGGCCTTTGATAAAGTCCCACCTAAGAGGTTAGTGTGCAAAATTAAAGCACATGCGATTGGTGGTAATATACTGGCATGGATTGAAAATTGGTTAACAGACAGGAAACAGAGAGTAGGAATAAATGGGTCTTTTTCGGGGTGACAGGCAGTGACTAGTGGGGTACAGTAGGGATCAGTGCTTGGGCCCCAGCTATTCACAATACATATCAATGATTTGGATGAGGGAACCAAATGTAATATTTCCAAGTTTGCTGATGACAAAACTAGGTGGGATCATGAGATGTGAAGAGGCTTCAAGGTGATTTAGACAAGTTGAGTGAGTGGGCGAATACATGGCAGATGCAGTATAATGTGGATAAATGAGAAGTTAGCCATTTCTGGCTAACTTCTCAGGTGAACGATGTGAAAAACGATCCTTCACCTGACGAAGGAGGAAGCCTCCGAAAGCTTGTGAATTTAAAATAAAATTGCTGGACTATAACTTGGTGTTGTAAAATTGTTTACAATTGTCAACCCCAGTCCATCACCGGCATCTCCACATCACGATGTACAAAGGGACCTGGGTGTCCTTGTACACCAGTCACTGAAAGTAAACATGCAGGTGCAGCAAGCAGTTAGGAAGGCAAATGATGTGTTGGCCTTCATTGCAAGAGGATTTGAGTACAGGAGTAAGGATGTCTTACTGCAGTTATACAGGGCCTTGGTGAGACCACACCTGGAGTATTATGTGCAGTACTGGTCTCCTTACCCAAGAAAGGAGACACTTGCCATAGAGGGAGTGCAGCGAAGGTTCACCAGACTGATTCCTGGGATGGTAGGACTGTCGTGCGAGGAGAGATTGGGTCGACTTGGCCTGTATTCACTCGAGTTTAGAAGAATGAGAGGGGATCGCATTGAAACATAAAATTCTGAGAGGGCTAGACAGACTGGATGCAGGGAGAATGTTTCCCCTGGCTGGGGGGGGGGGGGGGGGGGGGCGGGGGGTCCAGAACGAGGGGTCACAGTCTCAGGATACGGGGTAGGACATTTAGGACTGAGATGAGGAGAAATTTCTTCACTCAGAGGGTGGCGAATCTGTGGAATTCTCTACCACAGAAGGCTGTGGAGGCCAAGTCACTGAATATATTTAAAGAGCTAGATAGATTTCTAAACACAAAAGGCATCAAGGGGTATGGGGAGAGAGAGCGGGAATGTGGTATTGAGATAGAGGATCAGCCATGATCACATTGAATGGCGGAGCAGGCTCAAATGGCCGAATGGCCTACTCCTGCTCCTATTTTCTATGTTTTTATAGATGACCTGAAATGCACTGCCTGAAAGGGTGGTGGAAGCAGATTTAAAACTAACTTTCAAAAGGGAACTGGATATATATTTGAAAGGGAAACATTTGCAGGGCTGTGGGGAAAGAGCAGAAGAGGGCAACTAATTGGATAGCTCTTTCAAAGAACCAACACAGGCACAATGGGCTGAATGGTCACCTCCTGTGCTTCTATGATTATGTATATACGACAGTTTTGTAGCTCCAGTATATTTTGGGTAAGGTGGGGGGGGGGGGGGGAAAGACAATTCATTTCATCCATCCTTCATAAGTATTTCTCCCTGGAACTGGGCCAATGTTAATGGATCAATAGCAGTAGTGATACTGCCATGTCAGGATCTTTCAGGACAAAAATAGAGGCATCACTGGAGGCACTTTAAAATTAGCTATTCCGCAGCAGTGAGATCAGAAGCAAAACTAACCTGCTAATTTTACCAACATTAAAATACAATTATTTTAAAAGGGTTAACATCAGCTAGTAAAGTATCTTGCAAGCTCCTCATCTCCCCTCTTAAAAAAAAACATATTTACAGTAAAAAAGACACCCAAGAAGCAACCGCTCTCTATACACTGCCTAGCCCAGCATTTTGGAACTGTGAACTTATTTACAGTCAAAGTTCTCACTGGCTCTGGTAACAGCACCACACATACAGAGAGATTTTTGCAGCAAGTGTTGCCATCGCCTGCCGACTCACAAACTATATGGGGATGGAGCAGAGCAATGGAGTTTTACTGATGAAAATAAATTAAAACATTGACACCTAAGCATCACAGAGCACAGGACTAGGAGTGGAGAGAGATGGATATTAGAGATGGATATTAATCAAATTACCACAAAACTACAGCACAGAAACAGGCCATTCGGCCCAACAGGTCTTTGCCAGTGTTTATGCTCCACACGAGCCTCCTCCCACTCTACTTCATCTTATCCTATCAACATATCCTTCTATTCCTCTCTCCCTCGTGTTTATCGAGCTTCCCCTTTAAATACATAAGAACATAAGAAATAGGAGCAGGAGTAGGCCAATCGGCCCCTCGAGCCTCCTCCGCCATTCAATAAGATCGTGGCTGATCTGATCCTAACCTCAAATCTAAATTCATGTCCAATTTCCTGCCCGCTCCCCGTAACCCCTAATTCCCTTTACTTCCAGGAAACTGTCTATTTCTGTTTTAAATTTATTCAATGATGTAGCTTCCACAGCTTCCTGGGGCAGCAAATTCCACAGACCGACTACCCTCTGAGTGAAGAAGTTTCTCCTCATCTCAGTTTTGAAAGAGCAGCCCCTTATTCTAAGATTATGCCCCCTAGTTCTAGTTTCACCCATCCTTGGGAACATCCTTAACGCATCCACCCGATCAAGCCCCTTCACAATCTTATATGTTTCAATAAGATCGCCTCTCATTCTTCTGAACTCCAATGAGTAGAGTCCCAATCTACTCAACCTCTCCTCATATGTCCACCCCCTCATCCCCGGGATTAACCGAGTGAACCTTCTTTGTACTGCCTCGAGAGCAAGTATGTCTTTTCTCAAGTATGGACACCAAAACTGTATGCAGCATTCCAGGTGCGGTCTCACCAATACCTTATATAACTGCAGCAATACCTCCCTGTTTTTATATTCTATCCCCCTAGCAATAAAAGCCAACATTCCGTTGGCCTTCTTGATCACCTGCTGCACCTGCATACTAACTTTTTGATTTTCTTGCACTCAGACCCCCAGATCCCTTTGTACTGCAGTACTTTCCAGTCTCTCGCCATTAAGATAACAACTTGCTCTCTGATTTTTCCTGCCAAAGTGCATAACCTCACATTTTCCAATATTGTATTGCATCTGCCAAATCTCCGCCCACTCACCCAGCCTGTCTATATCCCCTTGTAGGTTTTTTATGTCCTCCTCACTCTCCACTTTCCCTCCCATCTTTGTATCATCTGCAAATTTTGATATGTTGCACTCGGTCCCCTCCTCCAAATCGTTAATATAGATTGTAAAGAGTTGGGGACCCAGCACCGACCCCTGCGGAACACCACCGGCTACTGGTTGCCAGTCCGAGAATGAACCATTTATCCCAACTCTCTGCTTCCTGTTAGATAACCAATCCTCCACCCATGCCAGAATATTACCCCCAATCCAGTGATTCTTTATCTTGAGCAATAATCTTTTATGTGGCACCTTGTCGAATGCCTTCTGGAAGTTTAAATACACTATGTCCACTGGTTCCCCTTTATCCACCCTGTACGTTATGTCCTCAAAGAACTCAAGCAAATTTGTCAGACATGACTTCCCCTTCGTAAAGCTATGCTGACTTTGTCCTATTAAATTATGTTTATCCAAATGTTCCGCTACTGTCTCCTTAATAATAGACTCCAAAATTTTACCCACCACAGATGTTAGGCTAACTGGTCTATAATTTCCAGCCTTCTGCCTACTACCCTTTTTAAATAAGGGTGTTACAGTAGCAGTTTTCCAATCTGCCGGGACCTTTGCGGAATCCAGAGAATTTTGGAAAATTATTACCAAAGCATCCACAATCCCTACTGCCACTTCCCTCAAGACCCTAGGATGTAAGCCATCAGGTCCATTAATTTACTGAGTACCAATTCCTTAGTGATTTTAATCGTATTTAGCTCCTCCCCCCCTAGAGCCCCCTGTTTGTCCAGTGTTGGGATATTCTTAGTGTCCTCTACCGTAAAGACTGAAACAAAATATTTGTTCAGCATTTTTGCCATCTCCATGTTTCCCACCATTAATTTCCCGGTCTCATCCTCTAAGGGACCTACGTTTGCCTTAGCCACCCTTTTTCTTTTACATCTATGTTATTCGCCTCAACTACTCCTTGTGGTAGTGAGTCCCACATTCTAACCACTCTCTGGGTAAAGAAGTTTCCCTAGTGGATTTATTAGATATCCACATTACATTATAGAGATGGATAGAGACATATTAAAAATATACACTGATATTAAGATATAAATAGGCAGATTATTAGATATAGATACGCATCTGACATCAGTTCTTTGATGGTTTATATTTTAATACAATTCCACACCGCTCACTTAAACCAGGACAAGTGGAAACTCTAGCCATTTCACTCCCTGGTAGACAAAAGCCAGAGGGCCCAGCCATTTGAGGATGTACAATTCAATGGCTCACATCATTTATTTCAAACCCCCACAACAAACTGCCCCCCCCCCCCTGTAAAGACTACAAGAAGGAGAGGTCGCCGTTAAGAATTCTTTGTGCAAAAAACATTTTTTAAAAACGGTTTAAACCCCGGCTTGAAGCGTGTGAGTACCAGTCTGCAGCTCACTGCTTCCCCACACGGCAAACGCCCCATTTACCCAAGAGCAATTATTCTCCCGTTCACGATCATCGATCCTCGACATCCATCCGGACACAAAACAACTTTTAAAAATAAAATACACTCTTGCTTTAAGGGGCTGGAAGTCTGACTAGGCCTCACCCCCAACCCCGAGCTCGAGTTCTTCCTCAGCCCGAGCTCTTCTTTGTCTCCCGCCGCCGTCGCCTTGCAGTCATACGTACCCGGAGAACGTGGAATCCTTCCGTCCTGCCGCCGGGAAGCGCCGCGCTCTGAGACCCTCCCATCGGCGACCGTTTCAATCCCGAGTCTTAACGGAGCGGCCGAAGCAGTGAGAGGGGGGGAAAAAAAACCCGGGAAATCGTCAACTTTTGATTCGGGGGGGAGGGGAGGGGGGAATCACGTATTAAAAAATTATAAATGATTAACGACCCCGCCCCCTAGCAACAGCAGCTGACAGGCACCGGCCTCAACCAATGACGTTTCGCGTTAGGGCGTAAGGATGACGTTACTTTTTATTGGTCAACAGCGGAAAGGCGGGATTTGGTGATAACTTAGCAACATGCTATGATTGATGGGGCTGGTAGCCAATTGGGTTGGTCCATGGCTCTATGAAGGCGTTTTTTTTATTTGGTGATGTGGAGATGCCGGTGATGGACTGTGATGGACAAATGTAAGGAATCTTACAACACCAGGTTATAGTCCAACAGTTTTATTTGAAAATCACAAGCTTTCGGAGATTATCCCCTTCGTCAGGTGAGTGCAGGGTTCCATAAAGGCACAGCATATATAGTCAGAGAACAATGCCTGGTGATTACAGATAATATTTCCAACTGCCCTTTATCACACCTCGGCAGAGAGTTAATCACAGCAATCAAAGGAGTGAATGGTGTTCAAACAGAGAAACATTACATCCAAGACTACTGAATACACAAGCAGTCAGATCACAAAGACAGAGAGAGAGAGACATCCGAAAGGCAGAGAGACAGAAAGAGAGAGAATGACCCGTTGTATTAAAAACAGATAACTTTTATTCGCTGGTGGAGTTACGTGTAGCGTAACATGAACCCAAGATCCTGGTTGAGGCCGCCCTCATGGGTGCAGAACTTGGCTATCAATTTCTGCTCGACGATTTTGCGTTGTCGTGTGTCTCGAAGGCAACCAGTTGTACCGGACAGACCATCCGGCATCGGACCACTAGGCACCAGACACGACAAAGGCAAACCAAGCCCAGTCGACCCTGCAAAGTCCTCCTCACTAACATCTGGGGACTTGTGCCAAAATTGGGAGAGCTGTCCCACAGACGAGTAAAGCAACAGCCTGACATAGCCATACTCACAGAATCATACCTTTCAGCCAACGTCCCAGACTCTTCCATCACCATCCCTGGGTATGTCCTGTCCCATCGGCAGGACAGATCCACCAGAGGTGGTGGTACAGTGGTACACTGTCAGGAGGGACTCCTCAACATTGACAACCAGTTAAATCACTCACCAACTGATTCACTGAGAGAAGTCAGGAGTTTGTAGATGGAATTGGTATTGACTTCAAATTGTCTAGTTCCTTTACACTAGATTCAGTTTTTCAGATTATAATTAGGTCTTACCCTGTATTTCTTTCTCAGTGTTTCAATATAAAATTGAGAAAGGTCTTTTAAATGCTGAGGGGGCTGGATAAGTATAGATGTAAACAACAACTTGTATTTATTTATATAGCGCCTTTATACTTCCCAAGGTGATTCACAGGAGTGTAAGGAAAAAAATGAACATTAAGCCAAAGAAGATATTAGGAGAGGTGACCAAAAGCTTGGTCAAACAGGTGGGTTTTAAGGAGGAGAGGGAGGCGGAGGGTTTTACGAAGGGAATTCCAGAGCATGGGACCTAGACGGTTGAAGGCACGGCCGCCAATGGTGAAGTGAAGTGAAGGTAGGGATGTACAAGAGAATGTAAATGTAGGCTGTTACTGTTTATCCAGTGATGATATCAGTAATAATAGGCAGCGATGGACTCTAGACTCGACTATTCCAATGCTCTCCTGGCCGGCCTCCCACCTTGCCTCCGTAAACTTCAGCTCATCTAAAACTCTGCTGCCCGTATCCTAACTCGCACCAAGTCCCGTTCCCCCATCACCCCCTGTGCTCACTGACCTACATTGGCTCCCGGTCCGGCAACGCCTCGATTTTAAAATTCTCATCCTTGTTTTCAAATCCCTCCATGGCCTCGCCCCTCCCTATCTCTGAAATCTCCTCCAACCCTCCGAGATCTCTTCACTCTTCAAATTCTGGCCTGTTGCTCATCCCCAATTTTCATCGCTCCACCATTGATGGCCGTGCCTTCAGCTGCCTAGGTTCTAAGCTCTGGAATTCTCTCTCTAAACCTCTCCACCTCTCTACCTCTCTCTCCTCCTTTAAGACACTCCTTAAAACCTACCAATTTGACGAAGCTTTTGGTCACCTGTCCTAATATGTCCTGAGAGCACGTGGCTCGGTGTCAAATTTTGTCTGTTTACGCTCCTGTGAAGTGCCTTGGGACATTTTACTACATTAAAGGCACTATATAAATGCAAGTTGTTGTAGTTGTTGTTGTTGACAAACAATTATAATCTTTATTTCTTCTACGTTACTTGCCTTTTTCTCACTCATAAACACACCCATACACTTCACATGTATGGTGGTGGACAATTAAACAACTAACGGGAGGAGGAGGCTCTGCAAACATCCCCATTCTCAATGATGGTGGAGTCCAGCACGTGAGTGCAAAAGACAAGGCTGAAGCATTTGCAAGCATCTTCAGCCAGAAGTGCCGAGTGGATGATCCATCTCAGCCTCCTCCCGATATCCCCACCATCACAGAAGCCAGTCTTCGGCCAATTCGATTCACTCCACGTGATATCAAGAAACGGCTGAGTGCACTGGATACAGCAAAGGCTATGGGCCCCGACAACATCCCAGCTGTAGTGCTGAAGACTTGTGCTCCAGAACGAGCTGCGCCTCTAGCCAAGCTGTTCCAGTACAGCTACAACACTGGCATCTACCCGACAATGTGGAAAATTGCCCAGGTATGTCCTGTCCACAAAAAGCAGG
The DNA here is from genome assembly GCF_035084215.1 of Heptranchias perlo. Classification (NCBI taxonomy): domain Eukaryota; kingdom Metazoa; phylum Chordata; class Chondrichthyes; order Hexanchiformes; family Hexanchidae; genus Heptranchias; species Heptranchias perlo. The sequence goes on from NC_090370.1 coordinate 11,794,689, forward strand.
ACAAATCCAATCCGGCCAATTACCGCCCCATCAGTCTACTCTCAATCATCAGCAAAGTGATGGAAGGTGTCGTCGACAGTGCTATCAAGCGGCACTTACTCACCAATAACCTGCTCACCGATGCTCAGTTTGGGTTCCGCCAGGACCACTTGGCTCCAGACCTCATTACCGCCTTGGTCCAAACATGGACAAAAGAGCTGAATTCCAGAGGTGAGGTGAGAGTGACTGCCCTTGACATCAAGGCAGCATTTGACCGAGTGTGGCACCAAGGAGCCCTCGTAAAATTGAAGTCAATGGGAATCAGGGGGAAAACTCTCCAGTGGCTGGCGCCATACCTAGCACAAAGGAAGATGGTAGTGGTTGTTGGAGGCCAATCATCTCAGCCCCAGGGCATTGCTGCAGGAGTTCCTCAGGGCAGTGTCCTCGGCCCAACCATCTTCAGCTGCTTCATCAATGACCTTCCCTCCATCATAAGGTCAGAAATGGGGATGTTCGCTGATGACTGCACAGTGTTCAGTTCCATTCGCAACCCCTCAGATAATGAAGCAGTCTGAGCCTGCATGCAGCAAGATCTGGACAACATCCAGGCTTGGGCTCATAAGTGGCAAGTAACATTCGCGCCAGATAAGTGCCAGGCAATGACCATCTCCAACAAGAGAGAGTCTAACCACCTCCCCTTGACATTCAACGGCATTACCATCGCTGAATCCCCCACCATCAACATCCTGGGGGTCACCATTGACCAGAAACTTAACTGGACCAGCCATATAAATACGGTGGCTACGAGAGCAGGTCAGAGGCTGGGTATTCTGCGGCGAGTGACTCACCTCCTGACTGCCCAAAGCCTTTCCACCATCTACAAGGCACAAGTCAGGAGTGTGATGGAATACTCTCCACTTGCCTGGATGAGTGCAGCTCCAACAACACTCAAGAAGCTCGACACCATCCAAGATAAAGCAGCCCGCTTGATTGGCACCCCATCCACCACCCTAAACATTCACTCCCTTCACCACCGGCGCACTGTGGCTGCAGTGTGCACCATCCACAGGATGCACTGCAGCAACTCGCCAAGGCTTCTTCGACAGCACCTCCCAAACCCGCGACCTCTACCACCTAGAAGGACAAGAGCAGCAGGCGCATGGGAACAACACCACCTGCACGTTCCCCTCCAAGTCACACACCATCCCGACTTGGAAATATATCGCCGTTCCTTCATTGTCGCAGGGTCAAAATCCTGGAACTCCCTTCCTAACAGCACTGTGGGAGAACCGTCACCACACGGACTGCAGCGGTTCAAGAAGGCGGCTCACCACCACCTTCTCGAGGGCAATTAGGGATGGGCAATAAATGCCGGCCTTGCCAGCGACGCCCACATCCCGTGAACGAATAAAAAAAAACATTTGGCTGAGCACTGCACTGAACTACATCAAACTATATAACCTTGATACACATACAATACACCAGGATCCTCTGTCACTGGTTCCCTTAACCAATGCACTAACCCTACCTAAGCAACAACTTACATTTATGTCGCACTTTTCATGTCATGAAATATCCCAAGATGCTTTACAGTAGGGATGGTGGACAGACCAGTGAGTGGGTGAGAAGTGAAAGGAGGTGACTGATTGTTTTGCGGAGATTGTTGAAGGTGGGGAGAGAGAAATGGCCTAGCAAGCCACTCAGTTGTACAATCTCGCTACAGAAAGTCACAATAAGAATAAAACCGGACAGACCACCCGACATCGGACCACTAGGCACCGGACACGACAAAGGCAAACCAAGCCCAGTCGACCCTGCAAAGTCCTCCTCACTAACATCTGGGGACTTGTGCCAAAATTGGGAGAGCTGTCCCACAGACTAGTCAAGCAACAGCCTGACATAGCCATACTCACAGAATCATACCTTTCAGCCAACGTCCCAGGCTCTTCCATCACCATCCCTGGGTATGTCCTGTCCCACCGGCAGGACAGATCCACCAGAGGTGGTGGTACAGTGGTACACTGTCAGGAGGGAGTGGCCCTGGGAGTCCACAACATAGACTCTGGACCCCATGAAATCTCATGGCATCAGATCAAACATGGACAAGGAAACCTCCTGCTGATTACCACCTACAGCCCTCACTCAGCTGATGAATCAGTCCTCCTCCATGTTGAACACCACTTGGAGGAAGCACTGAGGATAGCAAGGGCACAAAATGTACTCTGGGTGGGGGACTTCAATGTCCATCACCAAGAGTGGCTCGGTAGCACCACTACTGACCGAGCTGGCCGAGTCCTGAAAGACATAGCTGCCAGACTGGGCCTGCAGCAGTTGGTGAGCGAACCAACACGAGGTAAAAACCTACTTGACCTCGTCCTCACCAATCTACCTGTCGCAAATGCATCTGTCCATGACAGTATTGGTAGGAGTGACCACCCACAATCCTTGTGGAGACAAAGTCTCATCTTCACACTGAGGACACCATCCAACGTGTTGTGTGGCACGACAACCGTGCTAAATGGGATAGATTCAGAACAGATCTAGCAGCTCAAAACTGGGCATCCATGAGGTGCTGTGGGCCATCAGCAGCAGCAGAATTGTATTCCAGCACAATCTATAACCTCATGGCCCGGCATATTCCTCACTCTACTATTACCAACAAGCCAGGGGATCAATCCTGGTTCAATGAGGAGTGTAGAAGAGCATGCCAGGAGCAGCACCAGGTGTACCTAAATATGAGGTGCCAACCTGGTGAAGCTACAACACAGGACTACATGCATGCTAAACAGCGGAAGCAACATGCTATATACAGAGCTAAGCGATTCCACAACCAACGGATCAGATCAAAGCTCTGCAGTCCTGCCACATCTAATCGTGAATGGTGGTGGACAATTAAACAACTAACAGGAGGAGGAGGCTCCGTGAACATCCCCATCCTTAATGATGGCAGAGCCCAGCACGAGTGCAAAAGACAAGGCTGAAGCATTTGCAACCATCTTCAGAAGTGCCAAGTGGATGATCCATCTTGGCCTCCTCCCGATATCCCCACCATCAGAGAAGCCAGTCTTCAGCCAATTCGATTCATTCCACGTGATATCAAGAAACGGCTGAGTGCACTGGATCCAGTAAAGGCTATGGGCCCCGACAACATCCCGGCTGTAGTGCTGAAGACTTGTGTTCCAGAACTAGCTGCGCCTCTAGCCAAGCTGTTCCAGTACAGCTACAACACTGGCATCTACCCGACAATGTGGAAAATTGTCCAGGTATGTCCTGTCCACAAAAAGCAGGACAAATCCAATCTGGCCAATTACCGCCCCATCAGTCCACTCTCAATCATCAGCAAAGTGATGGAAGGTGTCGTCGACAGTGCTATCAAGCGGCACTTACTCACCATTAACCTGCTCACCGATGCTCAGTTTGGGTGCCACCAGGACCACTCAGCTCCAGACCTCATTACAGCCTTGGTTCAAACATGGACAAAAGAGCTGAATTCCAGAGGTGAGGTGAGAGTGACTGCCCTTGGCAGCATTTGACCGAGTGTGGCACCAAGGATCCCTCGTAAAATTGAAGTCAATGGGAATCGGGGGAAAGCTCTCCAGTGGCTGGAGTCATACCTAGCACAAAGGAAGATGGTAGTGGTTGATGGAGGCCAATCATCTCAGCCCCAGGACATTGCTGCAGGTGTTCCTCAGGGCAGTGTCCTAGGCCCAACCATCTTCAGCTGCTTCATCAATGACCTTCCCTCCATCATAAGGTCAGAAATGGGGATGTTCACTGATGATTGCACAGTGTTCAATTCCATTTGCAACCCCTCAGACAATGAAGCAGTCCGTGCCCACATGCAGCAAGACCTGGACAATATCCAGGCTTGGGCAGATAGGTGGCAAGTAATATTTGTGCCAGACAAGTGCCAGGCAATGACCATCTCCAACAAGAGACAGTTTAACCACCTCCCCTTGACATTCAACGGCATTACCATCGCTGAATCCCCCACCATCAACATCCTGGGGGTCACCATTGACCAGAAACTTAACGGGACCAGCCACATAAATTCTGTGGCTCCAAGGGCAGGTCAGAGGCTGGGTATTCTGTGGCGAGTGACTCACCTCCTGACTCCCCAAAGCATTTCCACCATCTACAAGGCACAAGTCAGGAGTGTGATGGAATACTCTCCACTTGCCTGGATGAGTGCAGCTCCAACAACACTCAAGAAGCTCGACACCATCCAGGACAAAGCAGCCCGCTTGATTGGCACCCCATCCACCACCCTAAACATTCACTCCCTTCACCACCGGCGCACAGTGGCTGCAGTGTGTACCATCCACAGGATGCACTGCAGCAACTCGCCAAGGCTTCTTCGACAGCACCTCCCAAACCCGCAACCTCTACCACCGAGGAGGGCAGCAGGCACATGGGAACAACACCATCTGCACGTTCCCCTCCAAGTTACACACCATCTCGACTTGGAAATATATTGCCATTCCTTCATCATCGCTGGGTCAAAATCCTGGAACTCCCTTCCTAACAGCACTGTGGGAGAACCTTCACCACACGGACTGCAGCGGTTCAAGAAGGCGGCTCACCACCACCTTCTCAAGGGCAATTAGGGATGGGCAATAAATGCTGGCCTCACCAGCGACGCCCATATCCCATGAACAAATAAAAAAAAACAGGGCTTAAAGAGTTAAATTATGAGGACAGATTGCATAAACTTGGCTTGTATTCCCTTGAGTTTAGAAGGTTGAGGGGTGATCTAATCAAGGTATTTAAAATGAGAAAGGGATTTGATCGGGTGGATTCAGAGAAACTATTTCCTCTGGTAGGGGAATTCAGAACTAGAGTCATAGAGTCATACAGCACGGATAGAGGCCCTTCGGCCCATCGTGTCCGCGCCGGCCATCAAGCCCAGTCTAATCTAATCCCATATTCCAGCATTTGGTCCGTAGCCTTGTATGCTATGGCATTTCAAGTGCTCATCCAAATGCTTCTTGAATGTTGTGAGGGTTCCTGCCTCCACAACCCTCTCAGGCAGTGAGTTCCAGACTCCAACCACCCTCTGGGTGAAAAAGTTCTTTCTCAAATCCCCTCTAAACCTCCCGCCTTTTACCTTGGATCTATGCCCCCTTGTTATAGAACCCTCAACGAAGGGAAAAAGCTCCTTAGTATCCATCCTATCTATGCCCCTCATAATTTTGTACACCTCAATCATGTCCCCCCTCAGCCTCCTCTGCTCCAAGGAAAACAAACCCAATCTTCCCAGTCTCTCTTCATAGCTGAAGCGCTCCAGCCCTGGTAACATCCTGGTGAATCTCCTCTGCACCCTCTCCAAAGCGATCACATCCTTCCTGTAGTGCGGCGACCAGAACTGCACACAGTACTCCAGCTGTGGCCTAACCAGTGTTTTATACAGCTCCATCATAACCTCCTTGCTCTTATATTCTATGCCTCGGCTAATAAAGGCAAGTATCCCATATGCCTTCTTTACCACCTTATCTACCTGTTCCGCCGCCTTCAGGGATCTGTGAACTTGCACACCAAGATCCCTCTGACCCTCTGTCTTGCCTAGGGTCTTCCCATTCATTGTGTATTCCCTTGCCTTGTTAGTCCCTCCAAAGTGCATCACCTCGCACTTTTCCGGGTTAAATTCCATTTGCCACTGTTCCGCCCATCTGACCAACCCATCTATATCGTCCTGCAGACTGAGGCTATCCTCCTCGCTATTTACCACCCTACCAATTTTTGTATCATCAGCGAACTTACTGATCATACCTTTTACATTCATATCCAAGTCGTTAATGTAGACCACAAACAGCAAGTGCCCCAGCACAGATCCCTGTGGTACCCCACTGGCCACAGGCTTCCAGTCACAAAAACAACCTTCGACCATCACCCTCTGCCTTCTGTCACTAAGCCAGTTTTGTATCCAAAGTGCCAAGGCACCCTGGACTCCATGGGCTCGTACCTTCTTGACCAGTCTCCTGTGCGGGACTTTATCGAAGGCCTTACTGAAATCCATGTATACCACATCCACTGCGTTACCCTCATCCACACGCCTAGTCACCCCCTCAAAAAATTCAATCAAATTAGTCAGACATGATCTTCCCTTGACAAAGCCATGTTGACTATCCCTGATTAATCCTTGCTTCTCCAAGTGGAGACTAAATTTGTCCTTCAGAATTTTTTCCAATAATTTTCCTACCACTGATGTTAGGCTCACTGGCCTGTAGTTCCCCGGTTTTTCCCTACTCCCCTTCTTGAATAATGGTACTACATTAGCGGTTCTCCAGTCCTCTGGCACATCCCCTGTGGCCAGAGAGGTTCTGAATATATGTGTCAGAGCCCCCGCAATCTCCTCCTTTGCCTCACACAGTAGCCTGGGATACATTTCGTCCGGGCCTGGGGATTTATCCATTTTTAGGCCTGCTAAAACCGCCAATACCTCCTCCCGCTCGATGTTAATATGTTCGAGTATATCACAGTCCCCCTGTCGTATTTCTATGTCTACGTCGTCCTTCTCCATAGTGAAAACAGATGCAAAAAATTCATTTAGAACCCCTCCTACCTCTTCCGGCTCCACACACAGATTGCCATTTTTGTCCCTAATGGGCCCTATTTTTTCCCTAGTCATCCTCTTACCCTTAATATACTTCTAAAACATCTTAGGATTTTCCTTTATTTTGCTCGCCAGTGTTATTTCATGGCCCCTCCTTGATCTCCTAATTTCTTTTTTAAGTATCCCCCTGCACTTTTTGTACTCCTCTAGGGCTTCCTCCGTCCTTAGCCTTTTGTATCTGCCAAAAGCCCTCTTTTTTTTCCTAATCCATTCTCGTATATCCCCTGACATCCAAGGTTCCCTGGAGTTCTTGGAACCACCCTTGACCTTTACGGGAACATTTTGCCATTGTATGGTCTCAATCTCCCTTCTGAAAGACTCCCATTGCTCCGATGCGGATTTTCCTACAAGCAGCTGATCCCAGTCCATTTTGGCCAGATCCTGCCTTATCCTATTAAAATCGGCCTTCCCCCAATTTAGAACCTTTATTTCCGGCCCCTCCCTGTCCTTTTCCATGACCACCTTAAATCTCACTGAATTATGGTCACTGTCACCAAAGTGCTCACCTACTAGCACTTCTTCCACTTGGCCGGCCACATTCCCTAGAATTAGGTCCAGTACCGCCCCCTCTCTTGTAGGACTTTCTACATGCTGGCTCAAAAAGCTCTCCAGGATGCACGTTAAGAATTTTGTACCCTCTAAGCCTTTTACACTCTGAGTATCCCAGTTAATATTGGGGAAGTTGAAATCCCCCACTATTATTACCCTATTATTTGCACAATTTTCTGAGATTTGCCTACATATCTGTTCCTCTATCTCCCCCTGACTGTTTGGGGGTCTATAGTACACTCCCATCAAAGTGCTTGCCCCCTTTTTGTTTTTAAGCTCCACCCATATGGCCTCATTTGAGGAACCTGCTAATATATCATCCCTCCTTATGGCAGTAATTGATTCTTTAATTAATATTGCGACCCCCCCCTCCTCTTATACCTCCCCCTCTGTCTCGCCTGAAGATTCTGTACCCCGGAATATTGAGCTGCCAGTCTTGCCCCTCCCTCAACCATGTCTCTGTGACAGCAACAATATCATACTCCCATGTGTTTATCAACACCTTCAGTTCATCCACCTTATTTGCAAGACTCCTTGCATTAAAATAGATGCCATCCAGCCTTGCTCTTACATATTTGCCCTGTCTTCCAAGCTGACTTGTTTTTTTTCTCAATATTTGGCTGCACATCACCCCCTATTGTAGCTCCACTCTGTATCCCATCCCCCTGCCAAGTTAGTTTAAACCCCCCCCAACAGTGCTAGCAAACCTCCCCGCAAGGATATTTGTCCCGCTCTGGTTCAGATGCAACCCGTCCGACTTGTACAAGTCCCACCTTCCCCAGAAGCAGGCCCAGTGATCCAGGAAACTGAAACCCTCCCTCCTGCACCAACTCTTTAGCCACGCATTCATCTGTTCTATCCTCCTATTTCTATACTCACTAGCCCGTGGCACTGGGAGTAATCCAGAGATTACAACCTTTGAGGTCCTGCTCTTTAATCTGCTACCTAGCTCCCTAAATTCTTGATGCAGGACCTCATCTCCCTTCCTACCTATGTCGTTGGTCCCAATGTGGACCACGACCTCTGCCTGCTCCCCCTCCCCCTTGAGAATGCCCTGAAGCCGCTCAGTGACATCCATGACCCTGGCACCAGGGAGGCAACAACTAGAGGGCATAATCTTACAATTAGAGCTTAGGAGTGAAATCAGAAAGCACATTTTCACACAAATGGTAGTGGAAATCTGTAACTCGCTTTCCAAAAGGCTGTAGATGCTGGGGGTCAATTGGGGCTTTCATGATTGAGATCGACACATTTTTATTGGGTAAGGTTATCAAGGGATATGGAACAAAGGCAGGTAAATGGAATTGAGGCACAGATCCGCCATGATCTAATTAAATGACAGAATAGGCTCGACGGGCTGAATGGCCTTTTCCTGTTCCTATGACTTGTTGATCCTCTATTTGCCATTCAGGAGGTTTCAAAGTGAATGATAACATTACCTGCCAGACTAGGCTCCCTCTGTTGCATACACATGGAATTACATAAAATAGTCAAACTACTACAACAACAGTCAATCAGACGACTTTAAAAATTAAATTATTCTCTTTTTCCTGAATAAATATCTGGGACTGTTCTCGGTGTGGTACTTGCCTCTCGTGTTTCACTCTTGAATTTCAAATAAATAATTAACCCCTTGTAAAATAAATGGCAAAGGAATTTTTTTTGCCTCTTCTAGTTTTTTCCTCTCCTCTGCTGAAGATGACAACTCAGGCTGGGGTACAGTTCCACAGGTGCTGGCCAGTCTCCAAATCTCACTCAAGTCTTTGATACTCAAGTGTGAGACCAGGCAGTGAGTGGCAGCAAGTTACGTGCAATGACTGCCGGACACAGGACACTTGATACCTGTGGTAATACTCAAATTCGATCACTAGATGTCAGTGCGCTTTCCTGGAGAGATGAACAAAACAGGGAGTATGTCCAACCATCTGTGATTCTTCTGCCTTCTGTTCAAAGTCTTTGGTCCAGGTTTTCTGAAATCATAGGCCCTTGTGTCCAAAATGCAAGTAGCATCCAACCAGTCATTTTTCTAGGATATGATTGGTCCCACAAGTTTCAGTGACAGGCTACCCAGCAATCAGCTAAGTGAGGTTGCCAAGCGTTAACCAATGGGATTGGGCATGGTAGCTGCCCAAAATATTTCAGCCATCATTACTGTCCTCATTGGAAGAAAGAATTTGCATTTACATAGCACCTTTCCTGTCCTCAGGCTGTCCCAAGGTGCTTCACAACCCATGAATTATCTTTGAAGTGTAGTCAGTGTAGGTACATCGGCAAATGTGGCAGCCAATTCGAAGAGCATTTCGGGACAGAAGCACTGAATATTGCTTAAAAGCAAAATATTGCGGATGCTGAAAATCTGAAATAAAAACAGAAAATGCTGGAAGCACTCAGGTCAGGCAGCGTCTGCGGAGAGAGAAACAGAGTTAATGTTTCAGGTCGATGACCTTTCGTCAGAACTGGAAGAAGTAAAGATTTAACAATTTTGAAGCAACTACAGAGCCAGGGAAAAGGGAGGGAGGAAGTGGAGGGGAGGAAAGAACAAAACGGCCGCCAATGGTGTAGTGAAGGAAGTGGGGGATAGACAAGAGGCCAGAATTGGAGGAACGCAGAGTTCTCAGAGGGTTGTAAGCCTGGAGGAGGTTACAGAGATAAGGAGGGGCCAGGCCATGGACGGATTTGAAAATGAGGATGAGAGTTTTAAAGTGGAGCCGTTTGGGACCAGGAGCCAATGTAGGTCAGTGAGCACAGGGGTAATGGATGAACGGGACTTGGTGCGAGTTGGGATACGGGCAGCAGAGTTTTGGATGAGCTCACGTTTACAGAGGGTGGGAGATGGGAGGCCGGCCAGGAAAGCATTGGAATAGTTGAGTCTGGAGGTAACAAAAGCATGGATGAGGGTTTCAGCAGCAGATGGGCTGAGGCAGGAGTGGAGACGGGCCTATTATATAATCTACCAGTGTACAGAATTGGAATTTAGTTAAAAATTTGGAAATAAAAAGCTGGTATCAATAAATGTTACCATGAAGCTATTGATTGGCATAAAAACTCAACTGGTTCACTAATGTCCTTACCTGGTCTGGCCTATGTGTGACCCCAATCCCATACTCATGTGGTTGATTCTTAACTGCCCTCTACAAAGAATAGAAGGTCCACCACTACCTTCTCAGGACAACTTGGAGAGGGCAACATACCAAGAATGAATAAAAGACCAGTGTACAAGGTCACATAGACCCCTCCAATATATAATGTTACATAGATGTCCACCAGCGTAAAATGTCACATATACCTCTGCCAATGTATTGTATATACCTCTGCAAATTTATGACACTTATCCCCCTACTATTGTTACATTCATCTCTACCACTACACAATTAGACATATACTCCTACCAGTGTACTGTGTTGTATATACTTCTACCAGTGTATAATACACATACTGTACCAATATACAATATCACATAGATGTCTTCCAGAGTGCATGGGGGCAATTTTTAGCCTAACCTGCCCCCGGGAAACAGGCCCTGTCCGATTTTACTTTCTATTAAAGTCAACGCAGAGTGATATTGGACGGGGTGTAAAACGGACGTTTCACCCGATGCCATGAGTTTCCCATCTGGCAAGTTAGGTTAAAATTACCCCCAGTGTGTCTAAATAGAAACAGAAAACGTACAAAAGCAGGGTTATCCGATTGGAATAGGGCAGATTTCAGAAAAATGAGGTGTAAGCTAGCTGAGGTGAGGTGGAAAGAGAAATCAGCACCCAGGACTGCAGATCAACATTGGGATATTGTTTAAAAATAAATTGTAAAGTTGTAGAATAAATTTATACCATTAAAAAGACTACAAGTTCAGAATGCTGTGGATAAATGAAGAGGTTAGGAATAAACTGAAATTGACAATGAGGGCATATGGGGCCTATAGGTGGGAGAACCTTCACCACATGGACCGCAGCGGTTCAAGCAGAAGGCCCACCAGCATCTTCTCAAGGGCAACTAGGGATGGGCAATAAATGCCGGCCTTGCCAGCGACGCCCACATCCCCCAGAATGAATTTTTAAAAAAGGTATGATAAAAATGAGAGAATAAGGGAAAATAAGGACAGGGACAAGGAAAGCAAGAAGGGAGAACGAGGAGAGAATCTCAAAAATATGAAAAACAGTGAAGTATTCTACAAATATATCAGTAAAATGAGACTTGATGAATGTGAGGTGGGATTCCTGAGGGGAGGGGAGGGGATAGTGAGTTTTATGAGGATAAGTGGACATTGGCAGGGATACTTAACACTTCAGTGTTTACAAAAGAGAAGGACATTGGGGAGGAGGCAAAACATGAATTGGGTGAAAATGAGATATTATAATAAAAGGAAAGTATTTGAGAAGTTAGTTAAACTAAAAGAGGACAAAGTGATGGGACCTGATGGGATACATCCAAGGATCCTGAGGGAAATGGGAGAAGAAATAGTGGAGGCCCCAGAAATCATATATCAGGGTTCTATTGAGAGTGGACATGTGCTGGAGGAGTGGAGAATGGTCAATGTAATATCCATCTTCAGAAAGAGAGACAGAGCTAACCCAGGTAATTACAGATCGATTAGTTTAATGTCTGTGGTAGGGAAAAGTTCGGAATCTTTAATTAAAGATTAAACTACTAAATATCGAGATGAAGAGAAAATAAGAAGGATGTTGAGACAATAGAGAGGGTACAGCGCAGATTCACTGGGATGCTGCCTGGTATGAGGATATATAAATATGAAAAAAGACTTGAAAAATTGGAATTGTTTTCACTAGAACAGAATGATTTGATAGAGGTGTTTAAAATTATGAAGGGACGGGACAGGGTGGATAGAAACAGACTGTTTACAATGGTTGAGGGTCTAGAACAAGGGGATATAGATATAAAATTAAATGCAAGAGATTTAGGACACTTATGTACACACAGAGGTATGAGGCTGTGGAATGCACTACCTGAGTTAATGATTGAAGCAGAGACCATGTCAACATTTAAGAATAGGGTAGATTGACGGAAAGGGGGATAAAGTGATATGGAATCAGGGTGGGAAGATGGACTGGTTGGGCTGAATGGCCTCCTTCCATGTTGTAATTTCTATGTAATCATATGTAACATACCCCTACTAGTGTACAATCTTACATATACCCCTGCAAGTTTTAAAAATTTGTTTTCGGCATAGGGACATCGCTAGCAAGGCCGCGTTTATTATCCATCACTAGTTGCCCTTGAGAAGGTGGTGGTAAACCTTCTCCTTGAACCACTGCAATCCGGGTGGTGAAGGTGCTTCCACATTGGTGTTAGGTAGGGAGTTCCAGGATATTGACCCAGCGACGAGGAAGGAAAAACGTTATGTCCAGGTCAGGATGGTGGGTGAATTGGAGGGGAAGATGGAGATGGTGGTGCTCCCAAAATCTTGTTGCTCTTGTCCTCCTCGGTAGAGGTTGTGGATCTGGGAGTTGCTGCAGTGCATCCTGTAGATCATACATACTGCAGCTCAGTGCGCTGGTGGTGGTGAGGGTGGGTATTGAGTCTATACCGTTACAAGTGTACAGTGTCACATATACTCCTATCAAAGTACAATGTCACATTCATCAGCAGAGATCAAATACCTTGTTCTTACTAATCGAGGTTGTAAAATAGTTTCAATTGATAGCTGATTAAATTACTTTTTAATTTTGTTTTTACCATTTTTCCTGTCCTTCAAGAAAGAACAAACGAACCAACGAACTTGTATTTAAATAGCGCCTTTCACAACCTCAGGGCGTCCAAAAGCGCTTTACAGCCAATTAAGTACTTTTGAAGTGTAGTCACTGTTATAATGTAGGAAATGCGGCAGCCAGTTTTCACACAGCAAGATCCCACAAACAGCAAACTGAAGGTGCTGACTTTTGCTGGAATATAATGCCATAAACCAGCAATCCTCCAGCTGCAATTGGCCCCAACACCTCTGGACCTAGAGTTCCTGTTCAGCTCCTTGCCCATGTGCCCATTAATCATGTGTGTGCCTAGACAGTGAGTGTTGGCAAGCTATTTAACCATGGGGGACATTACAGTCAAGCACAGCCTTCCCCTTCACTCAATCAAAAGCAAAATACAGCTGATGGTGGAAGGTCTGACAAAAGGACTTCGACCTTAAACATTAACTCTGTTTCTATCTGCACAGATGCTGCCTCACTTGCTGAGCTTTTCCAGCATTTTCTGTTTTTACCTCCCCTTCACTCAGTGTCCACACAGACTTTCCAGCAGGAGTCACTGAATAGCAATCAAGAACAGGAACCCTGGTTGATTCCCCCCCCCCCCCCTCCTCTAGTCCAGGGATGTTGGGGCCAATTATAGTACAGACCAGGGATCGAAACACTTGAGCATTTCAACCTGGACATTTATTTGACAGGGAAAAGGCCAGAGGAAGATGGAGGATCTGCCTATTTGAGGTTTATTGGTAAACCGCAGTCATTAAATCAGGAACAAAAGTGGATCATTAAGTGGTTGTTCAGGAGATTAAGGTATTTACATGCAACAGAAGAAGATCAAAGGAAAGCCCTCTCAACAGGGCATCAGCCACAACAAACGTGACCCTTCTGAATTCCTCTCCCAAACCTTGTCCCTTCTGTTTACACAATTGTTTGTGTCAAGTTACATTGTTAGAATCAAAAACCAGAGCCATGCTTAAAAAGTGTCCAAATACTTCAAAATGTAAAAGCTTTTTCTCTCACTCTTTAGGTAGTCTTTAAAATCTATGCCTTTAAACACTGAGACACCGATTTCTACCCGGAGACAGGAACGGAGCAAGGGAGGGTGGTAGCGGGTGACGAGGCCGCAGCATCGTGGAAGCCTTCCCTCTGCTTTCAAGGCAATTTCTGTGTCTGCTCTTTCATTATGTCATAGATATGGATGTCGGTTCAATGTTTTTAAGGTGACAAGTTGGAGGATTGTTAAGCAATGGGGTGAAGATTGCAGGACTGTTAGTGCAAGGGGGTCTGGTCATGTGAGAGTGGTGGAAGTAACAGATGTCTAGTGAAGCATCGAGCAATGAGAGCATCCCTTGCATCTCGGGCCGCAAGATGCTCCTCACGCCATGCGTCATGTCCTCCTGTTCCTCATCAGATGATGAGTCCTGAAGGCTTTCTTCCTTCTGCACCTCTAGTCCTCTCTGTTGAGCGATGTTATGCAGGACGTAACATGCCACAGTTATTCTGGATTCTCTGGCTGGTGAGTATTGCAGGGACCCTTCAGACCTGTCAAGACACCTGAACCTCAACTTGAGCATCCCCAGTGACCTGCTGTATGACACACCTTGTGGTGATGTGGCTACTGTTGTACCTGTTCTGCTGTGGAGTGATGGGGTTCCAAAGAGGTGACATCAGCCTCTAAGACTGGTGCTGGGTCGAAACATTTCGGGCCCCGCCTCCATGCATCAATCCTGCTCCAAGTTGAAATTGACCCCTGAGCGTTTCAGGCTACTCAACAGTGGAGGCATCATAGCCAAGCCCAATTTCAGATGTTTCTAAGGGGTCACTGGATGGCAATTAGGACCAGGAATCCTTGTTGATTTTAGCCCTCTCTGGTCCAAGGGTGCTGAGGCCAATTGTAACATTTGGCTTGGCTGAGATCAGCCATCTGAGCACAGACTGGGGATTCGACTCAGGACCTTCCTGGTTTATATGGCTCAGTTCCACACCGGGCAGTGCACCTATGCACTGAGCTAACAGGGGATCAGCCTATAAGGTACTTTCAACGGCATCCAGGGTGGAAGAGATAGCAAAGAAACATGACCACCAAATTGAGAGACTGAAGTGCCCCTGATCTCCTTTGTTCAGGAAGTCGTCAAGTCAAAGTCACAAATGACGTGTTCTGTGACTGTGGTGAATTATCCCTCCTCATCCTTCTCGATCTATCTGCAGCCTTTGACACGGTTGACCACACCATCCTCCTCCAACGCCTCTCCTCCATTGTCCAGTTGGGTGGGACTGCAGTCGCCTGGTTCCATTCCTATCTATCCAGTCATAGCCAGAGAATCACCTGCAATGGCTTCTCTTCCTGCTCCCGCACCGTTACCTCTGGAGTTCCCCAAAGGATCTATCCTTGGCCTCTCCTATTTCTCATCTACAAGCTGCCCCTCGGCGACATCATTCGCAAACATGGGGTCAGCTTCCACATGTACATTCACTCCCAGCTCTACCTCTCCGCCACCTCCCTTGACCCCTCCGCTGCCTCCGGTTGTCTGACTGCTTGTCTAATGTCCAGACTTGGATGAGTCAGAATTTCCTCCAGTTAAACGTGGGGAAGACCAAACCCATTGTCTTCGGTCCCCGCCACAAACTCCGTCCCCTTACCGTGGATTTCATCTCATCTCCCTCCCTGGCCACTGTCTCAGGTCGAACAAGACTGTTCACAACCTCGGAGTCCTATTTGACCCTGAGCTGAGCTTCTGAACCCATATCTTCTCCATCACAAAAACTACCTACTTCCACCTCCGTAACTTTGCCCATCTCCGCCCCTGCCTCAGCTCATTTGCTGCTGAAACCCTCATCCATGCCTTTGTCACTTCCAGACTCAACTATTCCAATGCTCTCCTGGCCGCCCTCCCACCTTCCACCCTCCGTAAACTTCAGCTCATCCAAAACCGTGCTGCCCGGCATCAAGGCAGCATTTGACCAAGTGTGGCACCAAGGAGCCCTAGTAAAATTGAAGTCAATGGGAATCAGGGGGAAAACTCTCCAGTGGCTGGAGTCATACCTAGCACAAAGGAAGATGGTAGTGGTTGTTGGAGGCCAAGCATCTCAGCCTCAGGGCTTTGCTGCAGGAGTTCCTCAGGGCAGTGTCCTAGGCCCAACCATCTTCAGCTGCTTCATCAATGACCTTCCCTCCATCATAAGGTCAGAAATGGGGATGTTCGCTGATGACTGCACAGTGTTCAGTTCCATTCGCAACCCCTCAGATAATGAAGCAGTCCAAGTCCGCATGCAGCAAGACCTGGACAACATCCAGGCTTGGGCTGATAAGTGGCAAGTAACATTCGCGCCAGATAAGTGCCAGGCAATGACCATCTCCAACAAGAGAGAGTCTAACCACCTCCCCTTGACATTCAACGGCATTACCATCGCCGAATCCCCCACCATCAACATCCTGGGGGTCACCATTGACCAGAAACTTAACTGGACCAGCCATATAAATACTGTGGCTACGAGAGCAGGTCAGAGGCTGGGTATTCTGCGGCGAGTGACTCACCTCCTGACTCCCCAAAGCCTTTCCACCATCTACAAGGCACAAGTCAGGAGTGTGATGGAATACTCTCCACTTGCCTGGATGAGTGCAGCTCCAACAACACTCAAGAAGCTCGACACCATCCAAGATAAAGCAGCCCGCTTGATTGGCACCCCATCCACCACCCTAAACATTCACTCCCTTCACCACCGGCGCACTGTGGCTGCAGTGTGCACCATCCACAGGATGCACTGCAGCAACTCGCCAAGGCTTCTTCGACAGCACCTCCCAAACCCGCGACCTCTACCACCTAGAAGGACAAGGGCAGCAGGCGCATGGGAACAACACCACCTGCACATTCCCCTCCAAGTCACACACCATCCCGACTTGGAAATATATCGCCGTTCCTTCATTGTCGCTGGGTCAAAATCCTGGAACTCCCTTCCTAACAGCACTGTGGGAGAACCGTCACCACACGGACTGCAGCGGTTCAAGAAGGCGGCTCACCACCACCTTCTCGAGGGCAATTAGGGATGGGCAATAAATGCCGGCCTTGCCAGCGACGCCCACATCCCGTGAACGAATAAAAAAAAAACTCGCACCAAGTCCTGTTCACCCATCACCCCTTTCCTTGCTCACCTAGATTAGCAGGTGCAAACCATTGATGGGAAAAATGATTGCTTGAGGCAGGCCTCTATGCCAGCAATGGTATCAGTGCCACCTCAATTATATATGGTAGCATTGCCTTTGGAATGGGCACTGCCTTTGGCAGCAGCACTATGGTGTGAATGCAGTATATGAAAGTCTATCCAGGACCCACAGCCATTTTCGTTTGCACAATTCACTTTGGTACCACTTATGTAGTTCCTTATAGTAATGGGATACTCTGTCCTGATGTATCCAGCTCGAGCTTCTGTAAATGGGAGTAAATGTAAAGCACCAAATTAAGCTGATTAAAGCTTACACGAATCCTTTGGCAGCCTCATTAATAACAGTACTGGAGGCCTGGATTTGAGCCATGCATCACTATTTGTACCACCTTATTCCAGTTAACATTAACATCGCTGCTCCATTCAGTAGCTATTAGGCAGCTGAATATATCTGTTAATTATATAGACACTAACCCTCTGACAGGAGCTTAACCCTCCCTCGTCTGGCTTTGTTCCTCCCTGCAGAAGCACTCGCCAGGGTTAATGGGTTAGAAAATCAAGGGGGAAAAAAAACCTTTTAGAAGTCATCTGTTTCCTCTATCAGTCAGACAGCCACATTAGCTTTTTCTCTGAATCTCCACTGCACTGTCTCAGACAAGGGTCTTTTGAGTATAACAAGGGTCATAAGGTTTCCACGGTGAACTTAGGCATTGACCCTTGAATGGGGGGTCATTACCATTCCTGCAGTTAAAGGCTCTATTAGTGCTAATAGCTGCAGTTAAATAATAACTTGCTTCTGACAAGTCATCAATAAATGGTTCCTTCTTTTTGCAAAACATGCCAACTTTACTCACTAGGTAGCACTTTTGCCTCTGAGTCAGAAAGCTGTGGGTTCAGGCCCTGCTTCAGAACTTCAGCACAGGGAAATATTTTCCTCTGAAGTTGCACCAGTTTTCTGGTATAAATTGAGTGGGGACCGGTCCTGCTGGATCCCTAGAGGCCTGTATTGATCTTCTGGTGTCACTTCTGCTAAAAATGCTTACCCAAAAAGGAGAGTGTAACTGTGATAATTGTTGTGACCGATAAACACTCAAGTTGGTGTGTTAATGTAATGGCTGCTTTTCTTTTAGACTCACTGGCATAACTTTCAGTATAAGAGAAGACCCTGGAGTGTACTTGCTGCAGCATGCTTACTCCCATCAGGGGGCCCTCTAGTGTTCAATGAACAATTGCAAGTACAATACATATAAGTAATGACATCAGAGGTCACAGTTTGTGTCATTACTACCAAAGCAACACTAGAAATGAGGAATGTCTGTATAAAAGAGGTACATAGTGTTGCTAAGGGCAGCCTCTAAAAAAAATTAATTGGCCCACCCCACGGAGAGGGGGCGATCGATTTGTTCTCCCCAGCTGCGCTTTGCATTGGATGCTTATAGAGGCCAGATGTGCTTTCAAGGCCTGGGTACATTGCCAGAAGAAGTTCAATGACCGAACCTGCATAGCAAAGGTAAGAATGATGAGCTGCAACTCTTTTTTTCTCAAGATGATGTCTTGCTATGGCACACTTTCCCCCTCCCCCACCTAGCACTCTAAACTCTTCCCTCCCCTACTCCAAACACAATGGGACACTGCATCAACCCTCCTTCTCATTCCAATCACACCCTCACCGCCTGCAGGCTCAAACAGCGTTCTGCTTTTACCTGGTAACAATTGCTAAGTATTTCGCTCCTCTGCTGACTGCTTTCACATTTCACCCTGGAGCCACCTTCTTGCACATGACCACCTCCCTCTCCTGCTCAGAACCTCCTGCCTCTCCCTCTCCGTGCGCTCACTATATGAAGCTGCCTCACATATCTGCACAACCCTTTCTAAGAACCACATACTAACACACTCACTCCGACTCTTCTTGCAGGACAAGCTGGCTCATAACATCCAGGAGAAGATCTGAGCTGGTGGCTGGCTATCCACCAAACAAGTCCTCACTCAGATGGAGGAGGAAGCATTGGAGATTATTGGGGCAGGCAGCACAAGAAACATTGGAGATGGCAAGGCTGAAGGCCAAGTGCAGCAGGGTGTCTAGCTATTTCTCTTATCTTTACTCTTTCCTCAAGGAATACAGGCAGTGTGGCAAGCTGAATTGTGTTGTCACTCATCTGCTACTGCTTAACCTTCCCATTACTTGTTGATCCTTGTCCCTCTCCCCTTTTTTCAGATCCACCTCATGGCTTGGGCCCTGCAGCACAAGAGATGGAGGAGGACCACCCTCGGGACGATGCCCCGTCACCCGTTCCATCCTTTCCAAGCGGCAGGTCCAAACTCTGCTGAAGAGGACAGAGATGTAGGTTTTATCGGCCCAGTATTCAACAAAAGAGACTGTTCATGTGCACCAGCAATTACTCAAGGCATCGAACTGCCTGCCTAAGAGCTGCCACATCATGTCTGACCGTACGGAGGAGTCTGCTTCCAGCTTGTGTGTCGTTCGGATGCAAGGCATCAACACGCTGCAGTCTACCATGTGAAGTGGAACATGTGGTTGCCTCTATGGATGCTGCAACTGGGCTCTCTGTCCAGAAATCTATGTCACCAGCACTACCATCTCTGACTAAAGCGTAAGAACCAAAACAGGCAGACAGGGTCTAACTTTAACAAAAAGACACCTGAAAGACGGCACCTCCGACAATGCAGTACTCTGCACAACCCTTTCTAAGGCCTGGGTACATTGCCAGAAGAAGTTCAATGACCGAACCTGCATAGCAAAGGTAAGAATGATGAGCTGCAACTCCTTTTTTCTCAAGATGATGTCTTTCTCAAGATGATGGTGTACCCAGGCCTTAGAAAGGGTTGTGCAGAGTACTGCATTGTCGGAGGTGCTGTCTTTCAGGTGTCTTTTTGTTAAAGTTAGACCCTGTCTGCCTGTTTTGGTTCTTGCGCTTTAGTCAGAAATGGTAGATTGTGTGCTTAGGGTCTGTAGTGGGGCTTGAACCCACAACTTCCATGACTCAGAAACAAGTGTGCTGCCAACTGAGCCAAACTGGCATCACATAATTTGCCCTGAATTACTGGTTTGTATCTGAGTCATAAGGTCATAGATTCAAGCCCCACTCCAAAGACTTCAGCACAAAAATCTAGGCTCTCCCAGTGCCGTACTGAGGGAGTGCTGCACTGTCGGAGGTGCCGTCCTTTGCATGAGACATTAAACTCTTCATCGGACAGATGTGAGGCTGAGCAGGAGAGAAAGGGAAACAGAGGGATAGGGGTGAGAAGGTAGGCAAAGAATTTTCAAGAGATTTTTGAAAGCGTGGAGGGAGATGAAGGAAGTGAGGTGAATGAATCTAGGGAGAGAATACCAGAGGGCAGGAAGAACGGCCAGTGATGATGGAGTGGGAGCAAATGGGAGAATGTTCTCAAGATAATTGGAGGGTGCAAGCTATACACTTTGTAAACATAACTCTTCATGCAACACTATCTTATCGTATGTTGTATAACTTAAGATAGGCTTATTTTATGTGCAAAGGCATATTTTGTAGTAAGTGGAAGTAAAAAATGTTTATATGTAAATTTAAATGCTGATTATATATACAAAGTTTTGATTCTAATTATACAGCATTACACATCTGTCAAAAATATATTGTTGACAGTTTTAAAAGCCACAGGTGTTTCTGCAAAGAAATTATCCTCATGATGCTTAACTTATTTTGTATTTCTGCTTTAAACATACTCCTAGACTGGCAGTTTATAATGTGTGGAAACAAAAATAAGTGGTAGTATTTCTCAAACATGCAGCTGATAGAACCAATTTGTCACTTTCCAACTTCCAGGATGTTCTGCCCTTCTTTTCACTATACTATATCGCAATTTCGAAACTGATGATTACAGTTCTTCCAATTGAAATGGAGGAATTGACAGTTGTACCTCAGTAAATCGTTTTATTGCTTTTCAGATGATATTGATGTACATTTTAAATATAGAATGAAACATCGATTAATCAGTCTCGATTATTCAGATTCCCATTATCCGCACCCTTGATTATCTGCAAAAAAAATTATGCTAGAGTTAGGGTTTAGCCTTGCATAAACTATTAAAATGCAACTGAGGGTTTTTAATAGATTTCTCACAAACACCTGGGTCCTTGATCCAGCAGGAGAAGTAGTTGCCACCTGGATGTCCATTACCCTGTACAATTTACTACCAATGCAACTCTGATATTTAGCTTGAGGTCAGGAGACAAATGGGAGTTGGGGCTTCAGGACTGGGAGATGAAAGAAAATCAGGACTTCAGATCTAACAGACCAGCGGGAGTTGGAGCTTCAATTCTGTGAGACCAGGAACAGTCAAGGCTTTGGATTTGGGAGATCAGTGGGAGTCAGGGATTTGGATTTGGGAGATCAGTGGGAGTCAGGGATTTGGATTTGGGAGATCAGTGGGAGTCAGGGATTTGGATTTGGGAGATCAGTGGGAGTCAGGGATTTGGATCTGGGAAACCAGTGGGAGTTGGACTGTGATCATTTTTTCTTCAAGAATATCTCATTTTTAAAATGGGAAATCATGGGTTTTAGCTGTATACTGGAACCTTGATTCGGTACCTAAAGAGACGAATCAGAAGCTAAATCCTCACTGTGACGGGTTATGTACATAGGACGCTCGCAATTATCCACCAATTTCAATTATATATGGGGTCTTCTCCATTGCGGTGGTTAATTGACATAGCATTGTCAAGGGAGCAGTGTAGAAGTGCTGAATTCACAAACAAAGGGAGCCTTTAAGGAGTGCATCCAGTGAAGCATACATCGTTACGCCCTGTTCTTAGTTCCCACTGGTAGCTGTCAGTTGACAATCCAGGGAATGAAGCTCTTTGGTTTCTGTTCTCTTATCTCTCTTCAGTTTTTGTTTGATGTGCTACATGGAAGTCTAGCGTGTTGCGCAGGTGGGAATAGCCAAGCAGAGGTCAGGAACATCCCCATCGTGAGGAAGGGGAAACCAGAGAGTCACCTGTGAGTGCAAAATCCTTAGTTATCCACTCTGTCACAGGAGGGCAAAGGCTGGCAAGAGGTCACCTTGCCACACTGTGGGCAGAGCAGTCAACATCAGGGAAACATAATGAGTTGGATTCATCACCAAAAGGAAGGAGACAGATCACAAACCCATTTAGAGTCATAGAGTCATAGAAGTTTACAACATGGAAACAGGCCCTTCGGCCCAACATGTCCATGTCGCCCAGTTTATACCACTAACCTAGTCCCAATTGCCTGCACTTGGCCCATATCCCTCTATACCCATCTTACCCATGTAACTGTCCAAATGCTTTTTAAAAGACAAAATTGTACCCGCCTCTACTACTGCCTCTGGCAGCTCGTTCCAGACACTCACCACCCTTTGAGTGAAAAAATTGCCCCTCTGGACCCTTTTGTATCTCTCCCCTCTCACCTTAAATCTATATCCCCTCGTTATAGACTCCCCTACCTTTGGGAAAAGATTTTGACTATCTACCTTATCTATGCCCCTCATTATTTTATAGACTTCTATAAGATCACCCCTTAACCTCCTACTCTCCAGGGAAAAAAGTCCCAGTCTATCTAACCTCTCCCTATAAGTCAAACCATCAAGTCCCGGTAGCATCCTAGTAAATCTTTTCTGCACTCTTTCTAGTTTAATAATATCCTTTCTATAATAGGGTGACCAGAACTGTACACAGTATTCCAAGTGTGGCCTTACTAATGTCTTGTACAACTTCAACAAAACATCCCAACTCCTGTATTCAATGTTCTGACCAATGAAACCAAGCATGCTGAATGCCTTCTTCACCACCCTATCCACCTGTGACTCCACTTTCAAGGAGCTATGAACCTGTACTCCTAGATCTCTTTGTTCTATAACTCTCCCCAACGCCCTACCATTAACGGAGTAGGTCCTGGCCCGATTCGATCTACCAAAATGCATCACCTCACATTTATCTAAATTAAACTCCATCTGCCATTTAAAAGTTTGAGGCACCCTGTTTTAAGGAGTGAGTTACGTCATAAATAGATTACATTTTAAAACTAAAATAAGTGTGATTCACTCCAAAAGGTTGAGGCTTTGATGATGGGTCTGGTTCTGGGGTTAGGGAGTGGTTTGTGCTCTGGGTAGATTAAATGTAGAAGGAAAAATATTTAATAGAGGGAGGGAGAAAGCAGAGAACGATGAGTGATATGGGGTGTAGAACAGAGTCATTTTCAACAAGCACTCCTGTATCACTTGAGAAGGGAAGCTGAGAGCAACAACCTGGATTGAGAACATTGCTGCTCTCTATTCCTACACTTTCGACTCTGAGTGAGTCGTTCATGGGTTCAAGTCCCACTCCAGGATTTGAGCATTTAATCTTGGCTGACACGTCAGTGCAATATTTTGGATGAGATGTTAAACCGAGGCCTTGGTCTGGTGGTTCAGGTGGATGTTAACGATCCCAAGGCACTATTTGGAGAAAAGCAGGGTGTTCTCCAGGAGGCCTAACCAACATCCCTCCCTCAAACCACCACCACCAACAACTGATTTTTCATCTCATTTGCTGTTTGCGGGTTCTTGCTGTGTTTAACTTGGCTGCTGCTGGAAAGTGTGTATGTGCGTGGGCATCAGGTGCAGACATGATCGGGCTCAGCTGTTCTCCTGCCATGGTCGACCAGCCAACTGCCACTCACTGTCTGGGCTTACACATGAAGAACGACCACTTGGGTAAGATACGGGACCTCTGCTGGTGACTGTGGAACTGTACCCCGGCATGAGGCAGCACCATCAGAAACGGAAGATAAAAGAAACCACGGCATTAAAGGCAAAGTGTGGTATTTTCCTCTGCGTGCTAACTTTAACAAAAATAGGTGTTTGAGTATAAACTGGTGCTCTCTGCTTTATACTTATATCTAGGGCTGGATTCTTCTCGGGGGGGTAACCCTGGTACGACTCAGACCCATTTTCCAGGGTTGAGGGGCATCTGGCAGGGCGAGGTCCTGGCAGGACTCCCACCACCAAAGGGAGCTCCCCGCTGCAGAAGAGGAGAATCTTGGTGGTGCAGCAGAGGCAGCCACACATTTAAAGGGGGCGGAAGAGCCTCAAAAGGTGAGTGCTGGTGGCCCGTATGGAAGGAGGAGGCCACTACTAAGGCCTCTCGCTCCATCAATTGACTTCGAAGGATGTACTGCTGTGATCCCAGAACCTACCTTTCTCCTGGTGGTCCTGGGGTTGGCAGGAGCAGTAAGGAAATCAGCCAGGAACCATGGCCCAGCACACCCCCATCTCCAACAACCGAGCCTGCATCTCCCGCTGGCATTTACATGTGGTGGGCAGGGAAGGAACAGCTAGCAGCCCTTCCAGCAGGGATCACCCGATTACCTGGAGTATGGGAGCAAAAACGATGAAGAGAGACATGAATATTTCAGCTTTTCATCTTTTCTACTGCTTAGAATGTTGAATTTTTTAAAAACGAAATTGGATTTGTGGAATCCTTTTCGACTTTAGTCCTGTTAATCACCGGACTTATCTTTTTCAATTGAAGTCAAATATTCAGGAGGCCTATTGAGTGTGAGGGAGGGAGAGAATATATTTAAAACCTTTTCCTGTAATCTTCCCGGAGGGAACTCAAAGCTTGAATATCAGTCAAGAACTTGGGCCTCTTGGTTGAAAGTCCAATCCATCAGAATTGTTGCTAATGAGCTATCTAGCTGGCTGATTATTTTTAGATTTTCCAAAACTGGAACCATCTGAGCAGTGCGGAAAAGAGGCCACGGAGCCAGGCCATTGAAAACACATTGGTGCACTGGGTTTCATACTTGTAGTTCAAAATCACAAGATAGATATGGGTGAGGGTGGCCATTTGGCCCATTCTACCTCATCCACACCAGAAAGACCCACTCCTCCCCTCCCCTCCCCCCCGCCTTGTATCCAACTGTTTCTTAAACAATTCCTGGCTTTTCATCTCCACTACCCTACCCAGAAGTCCATTCGACATGTTAATCACTCTTTGTGGGAAATACCTCCTGGCATCAGTCCAAAATTCACCTTAGCACTAGTTTATGCCTCCTTGTCCTACTATCACAGTGTGGCTTGTAATGGTGTTACAGATTTACCTTTTCTGTACCGTTTGCTATCTCATACGCCTCTAGAAGGTCTCATCTTAGACACTTCCTTTCTCCAGTTTTTACTTATCCTTTGACGCTAGAAATCAGCCTCATGATTCTTTCTGAACCACCTCCTGCACTTGAATGCTTCCCATGTCTACTGGGGACCAAAGCTGGACTTGTTTATGCAATCGTAAAGGAGAGAGAAGGGGTTCATGAGGGGCAATTTAGGTTTCCCAGTGGGAAGCAGATTAGAGGTGGGCGGGGCGAGAGCAGTGGCCACCCTGAGGAGTCAGCGAGCGCCCATCCTAGTTTCGAGGTCATCCTTTTAGCACGGTTGAGGCAAGCTGTCAGCGCAAAACCCATACCCCATTGGCAGCTCCCTGATCAGCAGCTTAAAGGGGAGGTGCTTTTTCGTGGGCAAGAGAGAAGCAACACCATGGTGCAGTAGGAAGATGTCTTGGAACAACATGAATTCCAGCAGTGCCCAAGGTCTTCGAATGCAGTCGCGGAGATGGTGTTGGAGCAAGTTCACATTAGGAGAGGTCCTTCTCACCCACAGATAGTCAGCGGGTATTAAGCCAAAGTGGTGCACAGGCATGGTGAGAAGTGGTACAAAACGTCAATACCATTAGCGTTGTCGCCAGGACCTGGCTGCAGTGCTGTAATACATTTAATGATCTCCCCAGGAGTGCCACGGTAAGACTCTCCTTCACAGCTCTCGTACTCTCTGCACAGCCCATCAAGGACCCTACCTTTACCTCAGCACTATCAATCCTTCCCTTCCCTATGGCTCTCAAGTCAGTAGAGAACATTTCACTGCACCTCCTTTCTGTTTGCACCCACACCCTCGACATCTGCTAGTGCCCTCACAACTACTTCTCCCTTTTGGCCACACTTGCTGCTTCTGCCTGTCTCCATTCACTCGATGCTAAGCTGCATCATAAATGCCATGAGTTGAAAGCTCTTGCCTATGCCCAGGGCACATATTAGCCCATTCCACTCTGGAGAAGCTGGCACACAACAGGAGGGAGACAAGCAGTACAGGAACTGCACTGCAAACACTCAGCCTGTGGAAGAGGCCACCATGGACATTAGAAGAAGAGAGCAGTCAGCATTGGGGGTGGCGAGGTTGGAGGCCTGGCACAACAGGGAGTGTTGGTGTCTTCTCTTTTCTCTTTCTACTTACTCTTCCAGTCACACAGAGCATGGCAATCTGGTGGTCCATTGCACTGTCACGGATTTACTACTCCTCACCCTGGCAGTTACATCCTAACCCTTATCCGCTCCTCTTTTTCTAGGTCAATCAGACAACCTGGTCGCAGAAATCGGACCAGGGCAGTTAAAAATGGAGCTGGAGACTTACCCTGTGGCTTCCCGTTCCAATCTGACAAAATGCAATTTTAAATTGCAGGCACCAAGGACACACTCCGCCCCCAAAACCAGCAGGGTCCTGGTTTAAATATGCAATTCAGGCTCTAATTAGGTCATTGAGGCCCAACTGCAATCTTCACCAGAGGCCTGGCTGGGGGCAATAGTGGTGACTTCCCATCACACCAAACTTGTCAGAAAGTGGATTCAGGGCTGGAAGAGGCGCAGCCTTTTAAAAAATTGTAGTTTCCTGGAGGGCAGGAGCGGGGCCCCACAAGGATACCTTAGGCCTCCCTGCTCCGGGCTACACTCCCTCCTCCCCAACCACGATCGTCTGCCGACCACTTACCTTAGTGCTAAGGACCGTTCCTTCTGGTCCCTAGCAGTGGCCTCCTGCCACCTCATTTTAACAGCCGGGCAGCCACTTCCCACTGACTTATGGGCCGTTTTGCTTGGAAAGTCGGCCAGCAGCATTTTAACGAGGCTCGGCCAGCCTGCTTTCCCACCCAGGAGTTAAAAAAAAACCTCGAAGCGTCAGCAGATTAATTGTTTGTGAAGGGCATCACAGTCAAGCCTGCCCCTGCCCTCACCAACCCATTTTCCAGTTGGTATGGGGCAACTTCTTAGCGATCAGGAGTAGGAATCCCCTCCCTTCCTGGTCCAGTGGTGCTTGAGCCAAATCCAGCACTCCCACCAATACCTCTGGTAAGATCAGCTAACCCAGCGTACAATAGGGATCGAACCAGAGACCTTCCTGCTCTAATGGCTCAACTTCAAACCACGCAATTAATTTACACACTGCACCATCAGGGCAGCTTCTTACCAGCAAGTTTAAAAATGCTTTTCCAGCACTGGCACTGACAGCATGATCAAAAAATAAGCAAGTTTCAGAGAAGTGTCTTACACCTTTTATTTACACACCATATCGTGCACACATTCGTCATCTATTAAAACAGCTTTAGGCAGTTCTGACAAGATGTGGAATAAAGTCACACAATATCATCAAGCATGGCTGTTCTCATGAATCATTTTTTTCTTTAAAAAATGAATGTACAAGCACATACAACACATAAATCTCAGCTTACACGATGGCAACTAACTTAGTTTCTTTGAAAAATGCCCACAATTCCCAGGAACATTGTGCAAGATCATTGGGCAACCACGTACATAGGTCAAAGATTGTCTTTAAAAAAATGTCAAAGTTCTCAGTTACAGCGTGCAAGATGTTGTGATTCCACCAGAAAAGGGTTGTCCATAATTTGGGATTTTCCTTGGATTCAACCTTCAAAACACTTTTGTTGTTATTTATTAATAATTCTCCTTCAACCATCCTTCCATTGCCTATCACTTAGTAGCTTCTTCCAAACCATTTTGATGCATCAACCCCCAGGTTTAAATTGTTATTTTGGGACAGTTATCAAAAGAGTTTCCTCGTTCACTGTGAAATACTTTAATTTCCTCATTTATCCCTTATTTTGTTTCTTTTTCACACTGTACGAAACTTCAGTCTTCTTCTTTGGCTTTTCTCCTGCGTTCTTTCTGTTCCAGCGTTGGTCTCCTCCATTGATCCTTCCTTCCCCCTTCGTCTCTTCTCTCCTGAAGTGGTGACTCATGCTCGAGTTTCATGGGCACTGCCAGCCCTCTGGCACCTCACCGTCCCAAGTGAACCTAGAGTGGCGGTAGAATATTTAACCATTGGAGTGGGGCATCACAGTCAAGATTGGGAGTTTTAGAAACCAAAGGAGGACCAAAAAAGGGAGAAAATAGAATATGAAAAGTAAACTAGCAAGAAATATAAAAACAGATTGTAAGAGCTTCTACAAGTATATAAAAAAGGGAAGAGGGTAGCAAAAGTAAACATTGGTCCCCTAGAGGCTGAGGCAGGAGAAATTATAATGGGGAAATCAGGAAATGACAGAGACGTTAAGCAAATATTTTGTATCTGTCTTCACAGTAGAAAACACAAAAAGCATACCAGAAATAGCGGGGAACCAAGGGGCTAATGAGGGTGAGGAACTTAAAGTAATTAACATCAGTAGAGAAAAGGTACTGGAGAAACTAATGGGACTAAAAGCCGACAAATCCTCTGGACCTGATGGCCTACATCCTAGGGTTCTAAAAGAGGTGGCTGCAGAGATAGTGGATGGATTGGTTTTGATCTTCCAAAATTCCCTAGATTCTAGAACGGTCCCAGTGGACTGGAAGGGAGCAAAGGTAATCCCACTATTCAAGAAAGGAGGGAGAGAGAGAACAGGGAACTACAGGTTAGTTAGCCTGACATCAGTTGTCGGGAAAATGCTGGAATCCATGATTAAGGAAGTGGTAACAGGGCACTTAGAAAATCATACGATTAGCTACAGTCAACATGGTTTTTTGAAAGGGAAATCATGTTTGACGAATCTATTAGAGTTTTTGAGGATGTAACGAGCAGGATAGATAAAGGGGAACCAGTGGATGTAGTATATTTGGATTTTCAAAAGGCATTTGATAATGTGCCACATAAAAAGGTTGTTACGTAACATAGGGGTAATATATTAGCATGGATAGAGGATTGGTTAAAGGACAGAAAAGAGAGTGAGGATAAACGGGTCATTTTCAGGTTGGCAGGCTGTAACTAATGGAGTGCCGCAAGGATCAGTGCTTGGGCCTCAGCTATTTACTTAGATGAATGGACCGAGTGTAATGTATCCAAGTTTGCCGACGATACAAAGCTAGGTGGGAAAGTAAGCTGTGAGGAGGACACAAAGAGTCTGCAAAGGGATATAGACAGATTAAGAGAGTGGGCAAGAAGGTGGCAGATGGAGTATAATGTGGGGAAGAATAGGTAGGAAGAATAGAAAAACAGAATATTTTTTAAATGGTGAGAAACTATTAAATGTTGGTGTTCAGAGAGATCTGGGTGTCCTCGTAGAAGAAACACAAAATTAACATGCAGGTACAGCAAGCAATTAGGAAGGCAAATGGCATGTTGGCCTTTTATTGCAAGGGGGTTAGAGTACAAGAATAAGGAAGTCTTGCTACAATTGTACAAGGTTTTGGTGAGACCTCACCTGGAGTACTGTGTACAGTTTTGGTCTCCTTACCTAAGGAAGGATATACCCTTAGAGGCAGTGCAATGAAGGTTCACTAGATTAATTCCTGGGATGAGAGGGTTGTCCTGTGAGGAGAGATTAAGTAGAATGGGCCTATACTCTCTGTGGAGTTTAGAAGAATGAGAGGTGATCTCATTGAAATGTAAAGATTCTGAGGGGACTTGACAGGGTAGATGCCAAGAGGTTGTTTCCCCTGGCTGGAGAGTCTAAAACTAGGGGGCATAGTCACAGGATAAGGGGTCGGCCATTTAAGACTGAGATGAGGAGTAATTTCTTCACTCAGAGGGTTGCGAATCTTTGGAATTCTCTACCCCAGAGGGCTGTGGATGCTCAGCCGTTGAGTATATTCAAGGCTGAAATGGATAAATTTTTGGACTCTAGGGGAATCAAGGGATATGGGGATCGGGCGGGAAAGTGGAGTTGAGGTCGAAGATCAGCCATGATCTTATTGAATGGCGGAGCAGGCTCGAGGGGCCGTATGGCCTACTCCTGCTCCTAATGTTCAAGCCCTTGCCCAACATCCACACACTTGTAGTTCCAGCAAGGGTCAATGTTTAGTAATCAGGAGTGGGAACCTGGCAGATTTTTTCCCTCCCTAGCCCGGGGACAGAGAGGCCAAATATGGTACCCCCATTGCCACCCCAGCTGAGATCAGCTAACTCAGCACAGACCAGGGACCTTCCTGGTCTGTATGGCTCAGTACCACATCACCCTGTGCATTTACCAGCTGAGCCATCGGGGAAGCCTCACTTCCTTCCTTATTCCTTCTTGATGTTTTCCAGAGTCGTGCCGTGGTGTTTCATTCTTTTATTTTGATGGGTTTTGGTGTGCTTGGAGAGGTGATCGCTCCTCATGAACCTTTTGCCACATTCCTGACAGCAGAAGCGTTTTTCCCCTGTGTGAGTTCTCAGATGTCTCTGTAGCTCATCAGACCTGGTGAAACTTTTCCCACAGAAGAGCCAGTTGCAAACAAAGGGACGTTCCCCAGCATGCCATCTCAGGTGAGCCTTTAGGTGGGAAGTCTTTCCATAGACTTTCCCACAGCCAGGAATATGGCAGATATGCTGTTTCTTCTTGCCCTGTTCTTCACTGTTGCTTGGAGACTGACAGTTGGGGCACCTACATCTTCTGCAACGCCTGGAACAGTTTAGAAGACTTTTGGAAGAACTTTGAAGAAGTGCATTTGGCAATTGGGTTTGATGGCCCATGACCATGGGTCTTCCAAATTGGAGATGGTGAGGATTGATAGTATTGGGCTGTTGCATGCTCCACCAAGGGATATCTTCAGCATGACTGGGAGACATATGTCTAGACTGCAACGCTGAAGAACTTGGAATGAAGTTGGGGAAGTTCTGAGCAATTCCATTAGCTTCTGGGTAAGAATAGGCTGAACTTGCAGGAATGGAAGAAGTCAAAATCTTCACAGAAGATAGCTCAAAAGTGTAGACTGATTCTGCTGGAGGGGTCAGGGGAAGTTCACGTGATCCCAATGCTGATGGAACTGTTCCAAGAGAATACTGAGCCTTTGGAGGACTGAATGACATAGTGTGAGATCCTCCAAATGCTTCATTGCTCCAAAACTGAAACATTCCTGAGGTGGATCCCATAGATGAGTCATATTGGAACTGGGCAATGTCTGCAGAGGTTGCTCCAACTTGTCCTGCTCTTCCACAGGTAGCAGTCAACATGGACAAACGTGTTACTGATTCTGGTGAAGAACTTGGTGTTCGGTCCTAAGTGAAAAAAAAAATCAAGTTCTGCTAAGTTTGGAATTAAACAAAGAACAAGTCATTTATTAAAAAGGTTTTCAATTAAATTATTATACTTTAACTAATAAATTGCCCATGGGTCAGTTGATTAATACAAGGTTTTCTATTGTACAAAAGGGAGATGGAATTGGGTGACTTCAGAAACTCACTCCATGGACCCACCTAGTGGCCAGAACTGGCAACTACATTGTGACAGTTGACATAGAAAAATTGAATGAGAAATGTTAACACAAAAGTGTGCCCTAAAATTGTGACAAATAAGGTTGATCCCAGCCAGTTGGCCTCAATGCCCTCGAGGGGGGGGCGGGGGCGGGGGAAATCAACCGGGATTCCTGATCCTTGTTGCTTTCCAGTAACCCTTGTTGGAAAAGTGTGTGTAGGTAGACATCTGGTAATAGGATTGGGCTCAGCTGCAATGCCCTCCACAGTCAAATATCCTGTCAACGCTCAACTGTCTAAACTCAAGTGTGAAAAATGGGCCACTTCTTCATATCCCAACAAGGGTCTGCACCTTTAGAAGAGCAGGAGAGAAGGTTAGAAGAAAAAAAATATTAATGTGTGGATTTTTAAAATCATGGCAATATTT
Source organism: Heptranchias perlo (assembly GCF_035084215.1). Classification (NCBI taxonomy): domain Eukaryota; kingdom Metazoa; phylum Chordata; class Chondrichthyes; order Hexanchiformes; family Hexanchidae; genus Heptranchias; species Heptranchias perlo. The sequence continues at coordinate 11,826,598 of NC_090370.1, forward strand.
AAATTATGCTGCAGGAGAATTAGTGAAATACTGAATTAGGAAAGAGATAGATAAGAAATGGCTCAAGATCATTTCACTTAAAAGGGGCTGGATCGCACCATCTTGCTGAAGCGTTTTCGAAGGGTGAAAACTCCACAGAACAAAATCATGGGTGGCAGCCATTAAGTCCATTGTAATTTATCATAATTATATCTTTGAACCATTTTATGATGTGATCTATCAAAGGCTTCTTGACTTATTCTCGAATTCAGTTATTAGCACTGGTGCAAATTTTCTATTGCATAATTAATCGGTCATGGGAAATTTTCAAAAAATGCTTCCTTTTGTCCCCCCAACTGGCTGTTAAAAAAACCATTGTAGCAACTGCAGTTCCGTAAAGCTTGTTTTACAGAGGGCGATAACAGGCAAGTACTGCAGTACAAAGGGATCTGGGGGTCCGAGTGCAAGAAAATCAAAAGGTTAGTATGCAGGTGCAGCAGGTGATCAAGAAGGCCAACGGAATGTTGGCTTTTATTGCTAGGGGGATAGAATATAAAAACAGGGAGGTATTGCTGCAGTTATATAAGGTATTGGTGAGACCGCACCTGGAATACTGCATACAGTTTTGGTCTCCATACTTAAGAAAAGACATACTTGCTCTCGAGGCAGTACAAAGAAGGTTCACTCGGTTAATCCCGGGGATGAGGGGGTGGACATATGAGGAGAGGTTGAGTAGATTGGGACTCTACTCATTGGAGTTCAGAAGAATGAGAGGCGATCTTATTGAAACATATAAGATTGTGAAGGGGCTTGATCGGGTGGATGCGGTAAGGATGTTCCAAAGGATGGGTGAAACTAGAACTAGGGGGCATAATCTTAGAATAAGGGGCTGCTCTTTCAAAACTGAGATGAGGAGAAACTTCTTCACTCAGAGGGTAGTAGGTCTGTGGAATTTGCTGCCCCAGGAAGCTGTGGAAGCTACATCATTAAATAAATTTAAAACAGAAATAGACAGTTTCCTAGAAGTAAAGGGAATTAGGGGTTACGGGGAGCAGGCAGGAAATTGGACATGAATTTAGATTTGAGGTTAGGATCAGATCAGCCATGATCTTATTGAATGGCGGAGCAGGCTCGAGGGGCCGATTGGCCTACTCCTGCTCCTATTCCTTATGTTCTTATGTTCTTATGTAACTTCAGCCTCCAATAAGGTCGCAGAAGATGTATAACCCATGCCAAAAAAACCTCAATTAACCAGAATTCACAGGTGAAATTCAGTCGACAGGAATTAAAAGATCACAGATAGAAAAAAAAACTTTTCCAATTTCTCACTGGTCACCTATCAATGTTAAGTCTAATTGACTGTACTTCAAGCATAACATTTTATCAGGAAGGATCACAAAAATTTCCAGTTGTGACGAAGGGTCAGCGACCTGAAACGTTAACTTTTTTTCTCCACAGATGCTGCCTGACTTGCAGAGTATTTCCACATTTTCTGTTTTTATTATCACAGAGAATTGGTCCATCGACACCCACCCAGGGAAGTCTCCATTCATCCTACTTACTGTCTAGTATCACACTATACAGGACGATTGTGTATTATATATTTAAAATTTAATTTGGTGGGTAGTGCAAGTTAAAGAACACACAATTAATCCAAAAATACCAGACAGCAATTGAGCAAATGGTCAAACTCGGGAAAAAAAAACAATTAGAAGACTATTTGATCAAGGATAGAGCTCCTTTGTTCACTATAACGGAGGGTTTGCAAGGAAATTTTGTGATAAGGGGAAGTTTGTAACACATAGCTATTCGTTCTTTGTGCTTGTGTATTTATAGAATGCTGTGTCCTTAGACAAGTTTAGGAGTTAACTCAATGTAATCTAATTTAGCTTCTAAGTGAAACTTCAAACCAACTGAATGTGATTGTATGTAAATATATGAAGTTAAAAGCTGACCAAAATCACATTGATTTTGCTGATTTTGTCCCCATCTAATTACACCTTGGTTATACTGCACACCAGGGATTCAAATGGTTCTTCTGCTGCACAAAAAAAAGAGGGCTGGATTCAGCTGAAGTTGTCCAGACTGACCCAAGACCTCAAACAATGTTGTGAGCTTTCAGCTGCACTATCATTTGAAGCTGATGTAGGGATCCCATTACGTGTCCCAATATTGCACGATCCATTTGAGGTTAGATGAGGGTCGGACCTAAAATTCACTTATGGTGCAGCTGTGAGAACTGGAAACATCCCAGATTCTGGGCATCAAAAGTCAACATAACCAAAAGGATTAAAAATAATAATAGGAGCATGGGCATGTAAAGGACCAGAAAAGACCACTGCGATCCACCTGGTCAATCCCAGTATCTAGGACACTATCCCATCGTACCTCTCATACTCTGGGAGCTTATCCAACTCTCTCTTGAATTTGCTAATACAAATCAGCTCCACACCATCCCTGGGCAGTCCATTCCATATGTTCACCACCCACTGTGTAAAGTAGTTAAATCTAAACAGTCTTCCCCTACCCCCATGGTTGAGACTACGACCTTTATTTATAGGATCTCTGGTACATTGGGGGAGATTTTCAACTCGCTGCCTGGGTGTAAAACTGGCATTGTGGATCAGCCGCCCATTATAGAAAATGCCAGATTTTCATTTCCACTGAAAGTCTACCGCATTGACCTTTACCCTGTCTATACCCTTAAGGGTCTTGAATGCTCGGTGGTTAAGATCACTATTCTATCTTGATAATGTGATTTTATCAAGTTCACAGCATATGATCAGTATCAGTACTACTTACCGCCACTTCCTGTGAAAAGCCAACATGTTCTTGGTGACCAGGCTGACAATATGAGATTGATCATTTAAGAACCTGCTGGAAAATGCCTCCAATGGCTCAGCGGATCTCTCCGGTAAGTAGCTGAGCCACACAGGTCCAGGAAGGTCCTAGGTTCAATCCCTGGTCTATACGAAGTTAGCTGATCTCAGCTGGGGCAGTGGTAGGACCCAACTGGCCTCAGCACCTTCTAGAACTAGAGGGTACAGTCGCAGGATAAGGGGTCGGCCATTTAAGACTGAGATGAGGAGGAATTTCTTCATGCAGAGGGTTGTGAATCTTTGGAATTCTCTACCTCGGACGGCTACTGTGAATGCTGAGTCACTGAGTATATTCAAGGCTGAGATCGATAGATTTTTGGACTCTCAGGGAATCAAGGGATATGGGGATCGGGCAGGAAAGTGGAGTTGAGGTTGAAGATCAGCCATGATCTGATTGAATGGTGGAGCAGGCTCGAGGGGCCGTATGGCCTTCTGCTGTTCTTACGTTCAGCTTAGAGAGGGATATGATACAGCACAGAAGGAGGCCATTCGGTCCATCGTGCCTGTGCCTGCTCTTAGAAAGAGCTATCCAATTAGTCCCACTCCCCTGCCCTTTCCCCGTAAATTTCCCCCCCTTCAAGTATTTATCCAATTCCCTTTTGAAAGTTACTATTGAATCTGCTTCCACTACCAGTGCATTCCAAACCATAACAACTCGCTGTGTATAAAAAAAAAATTCTCATCTCCCCTCTGGTTCTTTTGCCAATCACCTTAAATCAGCCAGCACTCCCATTCTTGGATCAGTATCCATTGGCCTCTTGCTGGAAGTGTGGATATCAGGTGAGGACAGGATCAGGCTCAGGTCAAGGTAGCCTGCCGACACTGTTTAGGCTCGCACATGAATAACGGCCATTTGGGCACAGTCCTGGAGGATGTGTGCCAACTGTACCCCAGCAAGCAGTTAATGCTTGATCTGTATGGCTCAGTTCCACACTGGGCAGCACATTTAGCAACTGCACCATCGGTGTATCAATAACATGGATCGGATACAGCGATAAAGCAAAATAAACCTTTTATATTGTGCAGATAGGATATTGTGGGTTAAAAAGCACCTTAATGAGCACTGGAGTTATCATCTTTTTCCACATAGATGTGCGAGGATAAAAGACACCAAAATATATTGTAAACTTAGGGATGACAAATGCAGACTTCTGAAAAGGGAACTACATGTAAAATAAGAGAGCAAACAATGGAAGATAAAATAAGGGAAAAGGGGGCAGAGAGAAGGAAAGGTGAAAGAAACAATCAGGAAATAAAGGTTATAACAAAGAGTAGGGGATTGCAATTGGTGGAGATGGTCACACACCTTTCAATAAACCTCACAATGCAGCAAACACATTGCTGATCACCTCGCTGACAGTTTCGCACTGTAAACAATTTTACAACACCAAGTTATAGTCCAGCAATTTTATTTTAAATTCACAAGCTTTCGGAGGCTTCCTCCTTCCTCAGGTAAATGTTCAGGAGCTCCTGAACATTTACCTGAGGAAGGAGGAAGCCTCCGAAAGCTTGTGAATTTAAAATAAAATTGCTGGACTATAACTTGGTGTTGTAAAATTGTTTACAATTGTCAACCCCAGTCCATCACCGGCATCTCCACATCAGTTTCTCACTGGATAGAGGACATGTCCTACCCCATGGTGGGACGTGTGGATAGATAGGCACAATAAGCGAGAACTGCACAGTTTATACATGCCCAGTGAGGTTCAATCCCTGGTCTGTGCCAAGTTAGCTGACCCCAACTCGGACTGCAATTGTCCTCAGCATCCCTGCACTGGGGGAAAAAAATCAGCCAGGGTTTATGCTCCCAATCACTAGCCAATGGGTCACGCTGGAAAGTACATGCGTGTGGATGTTTGGCTGAAGAAAGAATTGGGTTCAGCTGTGATGCCCCCCAGAACCAAATAGCCTCCTCATCAAGACTTGCCCGCGAAGCTTTAGTCCAGCAACAGCCGTGCTTTCAGGAAAGGAGGGAGAACATATTGAGAAAAGGAAGTTTCCTAGAATAAATGATCAACTCTGATCCACCTCACTCACACTGTACAGATGTCAGGAGAAGAGAGAAAGAGAAAGTAAACTTAAAATGTTAATCTCCAATCAAGTAATGGTTTAACAAACTAAAATCAAATCAACACAGCCTCATAGAAATTACAGCACAGAAAGAGGCCTTTCAGCCCACTGCACTGATTCTAGCTCCTCAACTGGAGCTACCTATTCTATCCCATTTCCCTGCCTTTTCCCCATATCCTTTTACACTCTTACTTTAAAATACTTATCCAATTCCATTTTATTCCTGCCCCAATAGCCACTTGTGGCAAAACATTCCACAAAAAAAAATCCTCTAACTGCTCTCTTCATTCTTCCAGTGCTCAGTCTGTACAACCCCAACACCCCCCCCCCCCCAAGTCACCGATTCACCGACCAGTGGAGACAATCTTTCACTGTTTACCCTCTCAAAACCTTTCATAACCCCGAAAGCCTTATTAGATCCCCCCCTTAACCCCCTCTGTCCGAGTGAAAAAGCTTCAATATTTCAGCCCTTTCACATCTAGATCCAGTTTGTATGTTGGTTTTGAGCCCGTTGCAGGTGACATATGAACGTCTATGGCAGAAAGACTGGTAACCAGAGGACACAGATTTAAGGTAAGTGACAAAAAGAGTCAGAGGTGAGAGGTGGAGAACTTTTTTTTTAAAAAAACAGTGAGTTGTGATCTGGAATGCACTGCCTGAAAGGGTGGTGGAAGCCGATTCAATAAAAAGGGAATTGGATAAATACACAAAGGGGAGAAAATTGCAGGGCTACATGGAAAGAGCAGGGGTGTGGGGCTAACTGGATAGCTCTTTCAAAGAGCTGGCACAGGCACAACGGGCCGAATGGCCTCCTTCTGTGCTGTAAGATTCTGATATCAAAGTCTAACTGTGTGCAGAAACTCAAAATAAATTGTGCTATTTACTTTTTTGTTTAGTGATTCGTTTGGGAAAGTTAGTTAGCAGGTTTAACTCAGTTAACATTAAACAGCCCACAATAAGTAATTCTACAATTAGGCACATGAACAGAATCAAGTTCTGATTTCCCCTATAGCTTAATTCACTCTGAGCACTTGTCAAATCACAAATCTTAGTGCATCTTGTGGCATTGAGTCAAGGACAAAAATGATTTCGCCTCTGTTGTCACCTGAACAATCTGACCAAATATTCTCCATGTACCAGGAGGAAAGTCATTGCCAGCTTAGAATCCATCTTTTAACCAAAAAAAAAACAATTGCAGAATGCATTCTATTAAGTTCTCAGAATGTGATTTGTTGGCATGTCATTAATAGAAAAAGAACTGGGATTTCACGTTTTTTTGCTAAAAGGCAACTTCAGTTCCATCTTGACAACAGTCCCTCCAGCACCTATAAATTTGTAAGTACTTAAAAGGGACATAATGATTAAGATAGGCTTCCTTTTAGTAGAATATAGATAATAGATTTGTTATTTACTCAGCTCTCCAGATGCTCTTCTAAAAAGGAAGAGTGATTTATAAAATCAATTTTATTTCAACATAATTAATATCAAAAGTTGGTAACCTACACCTCTTCCATTCAAACCATCATTTTTCCCTCTTTATATCATTAATCGGGAGGAGAAACAAATTTACATTCACAGCTGCAAAAAAAAATCCCGTCTGTGATCTAAGGAAGTAGCGGAAATTGACAACAGGATCAAAAAAGTTCATTCACCGACAGCCTGTCTCGTAATAACTTGTGGGGGAAAAACTGGCGTTCCTTAGAAATCAATGCAAAAAAAAAATAAACATCTTGATTAAAAAGGAACTGTTGGAAACGTGTTTGAGAGCACGTTTTTATTTATTTTTAACAGAATGCAAAAAGCAGTCTGCTCGTAGGATACACGCTGAAGACAGACAGACAGACAGGGAGAGAGAGAGCAAACTCTTATCAACTTGAAATTAAATGCATTTGAAATGCCATGGAGTTGCACTGACCTGCAAAAACGCTTGCAGATAATGGTCTTCTCTTGGGCCCGCGATTGTGGCCATTCCCCAGTCAACAGGAAACCTTGGACGCTCTTCAGAGTGATATTCCAAGGTAAACCGGTTTTTAGAAGCACAGAGATCCTCTCCTTGCTAGTTTCCACTGTTCTGATCTTTTGTTCATTTGAATATAATCTGGGTTTGTAAAAAAAAAGTTTTTGGCCTCTTATCAGCCAATAAAAGCCAAGGCTTTAGAAGTCAGCCGCCTCGCAGCGATTTGAATGGCTTGGGCTCTTTTCAATCAGGCGTCAGATCTTTAAAAATGCATTGGACCTCCTAGGGAGGGGCCGCCTGGCTCTCTGTCTGTGTGTAGGGGCTGGTGTGCTTCAAATAGGAATATAGGGCAGACAACCCCTTGGACTGACTAAAGAAGTCATCACCATCTGGGACATCTCTGCATACAAAGATAATTGGATTGACTTGATCAAAGAGCCAACCACCCCACAGGAAATCACCCTCATTCACAGCAGTGTTTGCAGTGAAACTCTTACAATTGAAGGCTTTAAGTGGGATATCTTTTAAACTCTGTTAAGGGTTAAAAGCGACAAAAAAGTCCTTTTATTTTTGTTTGCGTCCTTGTTTACTTTTTCAAATTCAAATCAGATTAAAAGTCTCACCTCAGATCTTTACAACATATCTCATTTTTATCTGTTGAAATAGTTACCAAATCTCATCATGACTTCAAAGGCTGCGGTCATTTAGCAAGAGTTTTTTTTAAGTTGGGACGACATAAATTTATGTGGTCTCCAGTTTTATGTTCTGATCGGTTTTCAAGGTGCTAGGAACTTCTGAAAAAATTCAGGGTTCATTTTGTTGAGTGGGGGAGTGTATGTTATTTTCTGTCAAACTTTTCTGGCAGGAGTGCAGTGCATATCAAATCTTTTACAGCCACCATCAGTTCTTCCTCCGAGGAGTCTCGCCATCTGGACGGACCCCTTTTAAGAGAAGGAGTCTCATCATCAGGACCTGTTAAGTGCCTCTTTATGCTGTCGGGCCAACTCTGACAGCCCTGTTGCTGCAGTCAAGGCAACCCTGTAGTGTAATCGATGTGACACTGTTATCCACCGACGTCCTCCTGGCAGAGAGGTGCATCCAGACCGGACTATTCCAATGCTCTCCTGGCCGGCCTCCCACCTTGCGCCCTTCATAAACTTCAGCTCATCCAAAACTCTGCTGCCCGTATCCTAACTCGCACCAAGTCCCGTTCTCCCATCACCCCCTGTGCTCGCTGACCTACATTGGCTCCCGGTCCGGGAACGCCTCGATTTTTAAAATTCTCATCCTTGTGTTCAAATCCCTCCATGGCCCTCGCCCCTCCCTATCTCTGTAAACTCCTCCAGCCCTACAACCCTCCGCAATCTCTGCACTCCTCCAATTCTGGCCTCTTGCGCATCCCCGATTTACTTTGCCCTACCATTGGCGGATGTGCCTTCAGCTGTCTAAGCCTTAAGCTCTGGAATTCCCTCCCTAAACCTCTCTACCTCTCTCTCCTCCTTTAAGACGCTCCTTAAAACCTACCTCATTGATCAAGCTTTTGGTCACCTGTCCCAATATCTTCTTATGTGGCTCGGTGTCAAATTTTGCCTGATAACGCTCCTGTAAAGCGCCTTGGGATGTTTTACAATGTTAAAGGCTCTATATTGTAGCGCCTTTAGCTATATAAGCAAGTTGTTGTCACAGTTGATTCTTCTGGTGCATCCAAGCCAAAAACTGCCGACTGGCACTATAACCAAACTGCTTCTAATAGAATATGAAAGGGATATCGAAGAGGGAGTCTCACCGACAGAACTGTTCCACCTTCTCTCCCCATTTCATTTCTTTTGTATTTTTTTGCTCCCCATTCCTCCCAAAAGCACGGACTCAGGCTAACGCATGCTTCTACGTGTGCCGGGCATGCTCCAGTACCTCTTCATGTGTGTGCTTAGCTGGTGAGTGTTGGCAGTGTTGGTTATACGACTGCAGGGGCATTACGGTCGAGCCTGATCCCATCCTCGCTCGTACGCACAGAAACACACACCCACACACTTCCAGCAGGAGCTACTGGGTCGTCATCAGGAACATTTTCCCCCCTCCCTAACTCGGGCTTTCTCAAGCAAATTGTAGTGGACCTTAGCGCCACTTTTGGTAAAATCAGTTAACTCAGCACAGGCTGAGGATGGAACCTAGGATGTTCTGGTCAGTATGGCTCAGTTACATGTTGACTTTACCAACTGAGTCATGGGGAGCACTTCTTACTTATTTCTGTGGAGTTTCTGGATTTTCTTTTTCTGTGTGTGAAGTGGAAATAGAGACAACTGCCAACAATTTCCATGGGAGTTCTCCCCAATCTCCCGCCGTAACTTTGGTGGAAGATCAGTGGAAACCCCTGGGGTAAAACAGCTTTAGCGGAGGTATATGTTATAAATTGGATAGCCCAGTGGTAAAGGATAGAGTACTAGAGCCTGGTCTTCAGTTGCTTCCAAACCTTTATTCACAGAGATCCATATTACACCCACACACCCTAGATCAGGTTTCTTATAAATGAATACAAGAGCGTTCCTAATTGATGTGTACCACCTGAATACAATTAACACTAATTGATATAAACCACATGGATACAATTAGCAGTTTATGCCATTTCTTCGGGGCTTCCGCCAAAGCTACGGCAGGAAATTGGGGAATCCCTACGGAACATAGGAACAGGATTAGGCCATTCTGCCCCTCGAGCCTGTTCCGTCATTCAATTAGATGATGGCTGGTCTGTATCTTAACTCCATTTACCCGCCTTGGTTCCATCACCCTTAATACCCTTGCCTAACAAAAACCTATCGATCTCAGTTTTGAAATTTTCAATTGACCACCAGCCTCAACAGCTTTTTGGGGGAGAGAGTTCCAGATTCCCACTCCCCTTTGTGTGAAGAAATGCTTCCTGACATCACCCCTGAACGGCCGAGCTCTAATTTTAAGTTTATGCCCCCTTGTTCTGGACTCCCCCACTAAGAGGAAATAGTCTCTCTCTACCCTATCTCATGGGATCCAAGGTGAGGTAGCCAATTGGATACAAAATTGGCTTGACGACAGAAGACAGAGGGTGGTTGTCGAGGGTTGTTTTTCAAACTGGATGCCTGTGTCCAGCGGTGTGCCTCAGGGATCGGTGCTGGGTCCGCTGTTATTTGTTATTTATATTAATGATTTGGATGAGAATTTAGGAGGCATGGTTAGTAAGTTTGCAGATGACACCAAGATTGGTGGCATTGTGGACAGTGAAGAAGGTTATCTAGGATTGCAACGGGATCTTGATAAATTGGGCCAGTGGGCCGATGAATGGCAGATGGAGTTTAATTTAGATAAATGTGAGGTGATGCATTTTGGTAGATCGAATCGGGCCAGGACCTACTCCGTTAATGGTAGGGCGTTGGGGAGAGTTATAGAACAAAGAGATCTAGGAGTACAGATTCATAGCTCCTTGAAAGTGGAGTCACAGGTGGATAGGGTGGTGAAGAAGGCATTCAGCATGCTTGGTTTCATTGGTCAGAACATTGAATGCAGGAGTTGGGATGTCTTGTTGAAGTTGTACAGGGCATTGGTGAGGCCACACTTGGAGTACTGTGTACAGTTCTGGTCACCCTATTATAGAAAGGATATTATTAAACTAGAAAGAGTGCAGAAAAGATTTACTAGGATGCTACCGGGACTTGATGGTTTGACTTACAGGGAGAGGTTAGACAGACTGGGACTTTATTCCCTGGAGAGTAGGAGGTTAAGGGGTGATCTTATAGAAGTCTATAAAATAATGAGGGGCATAGATAAGGTCGATAGTCAAAATCTTTTCCCAAAGGTAGGGGAGTCTATAACGAGGGGGCACAGATTTAAGGTGAGAGGGGAGAGATACAAAAGGATCCAGAGGGGCAATTTTTTCACTCAAAGGGTGGTGAGTGTCTGGAACGAGCTGCCAGAGGCAGTAGTAGAGGCGGGTACAATTTTGTCTTTTAAAAAGCATTTGGACAGTTACATGGGGAAGATGGGTATCGAGGGATATGGGCCAAGTGCAGGCAATTGGGACTAGGTTAGTGGTATAAACTGGGCGACATGGACATGTTGGGCCGAAGGGCCTGTTTCCATGTTGTAACTTCTATGATTCTATGATTCTATGATTCTATCGAATCCTTTAATCATCTTGAACACCTCAATTAGATCATCCCTTAATCTACTATACTCAAGGGAGTACAAGGGAAATTCAACCCCAATCTTTCCAGGTTGGGTTTTAATATAAGTTTACTTGAGGAGGTGACAGATTTGGTTGATGGGAGAAATGCAGTGGATGTGGTGTACATGGACTGTCAGAAAGCTTTTGACAAGGTTCCACACAGGAGTCTTTTGGGGAAGTTCAAGAGGTATGGAATTAGGGGGAGGGTAGCAAATTGTATTAAAAACTGGTTGGAAGGGAGGAAACAGAGGGTAGGAGTTAAGGGCAGTTTCTCAGAGTGGTTGGACATGGATTGCAGTGTCCCACAGGGTTCTGTTCTGGGAGTGCTTCTGTTCACTGTTTACATCAATGATTTAGATACAGGGCTAGAGGGAGTGGTATTCAAATATACAGACAATACTCAAATAGGAGGCATAGTAAATAATTCTGAAAACAAAAGGAAGCGGCAAAGGGGATATCGATAAGATGGTGGAATGGGCAAAAGAGTGGTGGATGGAAATCAATGTCAGTAAATGTGAGGTGCATTTTGTTAAATAAAAATAATATTTATACATTGAATGGGGGAAAGCTGAGTGATGTGGAAGAGCAGAGAGATTTGGGGTTCAGGTTCACAAGACTTTAAAAGCAACACCTCAAGTGGAGAAGGTCAGAAAAAGTAATGAATGGAATAACGGGCTTTATGGCAGGAGGTATAGAATATAAAAGTTGAGCTGTAATGATGAATCTATATAAAACCTTAGTAAGACCACAGTTGGAGCACTGTGTGCAGTTTTGGGTTCCACACTATAGGAAGGATATTGTAAAAAAGGATATTATAAAAAGGATATAGAGGCACAGGAGAAGGTGCAAGAAAGATTCATACCAGAACTGAGAGGATATACTTATCAGGAAAGGCTGAGCAGGCTGGGGCTCTTTTCTCTGGAAAAGAGAAGGCTGAGGGGTGACCTGATAGAAGTTGTTAAGATAATGAAAGGGTTTGATAGGGTAGATGTAGAGAAAATGTTTCCACTTGTGGGGGGACCAGAACTAGGGGCCATAAATATAAGATAGTCCCTAATAAATCCAACAGGGAATTCAGGAGAAACTTCTTTACCCAGAGAGTGGTTAGAATGTGGAACTCGCTCCCACAAGGAGTAGTTGAGGTGAATAGTATAGGTGCATTTAAGGGGAATCTAGATAAACACATGAGGGAGAAAGGAATAGAAGGATATGGGGAGAGGGTTAGATGAAGTAGGGTGGGAGGAGGCTCGTGTGGAGCATAAACGCCGGCATAGACCAGTTGGGCCGAATGGCCTGTTTCTGTGCTGTAGACTTGATGTAACTCGATGTTGAGGCAATAGAGAGGGTAAGGCACAGATTCACTGGGATGCTGTCTGGTATGAGGAAATACAGATATGACAAAAGACTTGAAAAATTGGGGCTGTTTTCACCAGAACAGAAGAGATTATGGGTGATTTGATAAGAGGTGTTTAAAATTGTGAATGGATTGGGACAGGGTGGATAGAAACAAACTGTTTCCAGTGATTGAGGGTCTAGAACAAGAGGGCAGAGATAGAAGACTACATGTAAGAGATTTAGGACAGAGAGCAGGAGAAACCTTTTCGCACAGAGGGCTGTGAGGCTGTGGAATGTATTACCTGAGTTTGTGATTGAAACAGAGACAATATCAACGTTTAAGAATAAGGTAGAAAGGTGGTTGAAGGAAAGGGGAATAAAGGAATATGTGAACGGAGTGGGCACATGGGATTAGGACTACTGCTCAACACAGACTGGATGAGTTGAACAGCCTGTTCCTATGATATAATTTCAATGTAATTGGACATAAATGTCAGGTTTACTCTGTTGGTAACACTCTTGCCTCTGAGTCAGACGATTGTGGGTTCAAGCCCCACTGCAGCACTTATGCACAAAATCTAGCTTAATGCCCCTGTGACATACTGAGGTAGTGCTGCATTGTCAGTAGTGCCATTCGTGGGCTGATATGGGAAACCATGGTTCTATCGATCTGTTCAGGTGAATGTCTAGTGTATAAAATTATAAGGGGCCTAGATAGAGTGGATAGGAAGGACCTATTTCCCTGGTCAATAACCAGGGGGCATAGATTTAAAGTAATTGGTAGAAGGATTAGAGGGGAGCTGAGGAGAAATTTTTCACCCAGAGCGTGGTGGGGGTCTGGAACTCACTGCCTGAAAGGGTGGTAGAGGCAGAAACCCTCAACTCATTTAAAAAGTGCCTGGATGTGCACCTGAAGAGCCGTAACCTACAGGGCCATGCACCAGGTGCTGGAAAGTGGGATTAGGCTGGATAGCTCTTTTTTGGCAGCATAGGCACGATGGGCTGAATGGCCTCCTTCTGTGCCGTAAATTTCTATGATTCTATGTAAAAGATTCCATGGCACTATTTGAAGAAGGACAGGGAGTTCTCCTGGTGATCTGACCAATATTTATCCCTTAACCCATGCCATCAAAACAACATTAACTAGTCGTTCATCTCATTGGCTGTTTGTGGGATCTTGCTGTGCGCAAAATGGCTGCTTCATTTGCCTTGATTGCAACACTCATGGTGCTTCAAACTAATTAATTCTATGCAAAGTGCAATATAAATGCAGGTATTTTCTTTTCGTCCCAGTGACTCATCATTTTAAATGGTAATGCAGTGCAAATAGGGTTGCCAACTCTGGTTGGACGTATTCCTGGAGGTTTCATCACGTGACCTCCTACCTCCAACCGCCCCGCCCAGCCAAACAGCCTTTTTTCCCCCCATCGCCAATATTTTTATAGCTAATAAGCAAAATTGTTCAAAGAAAGTGAAAAAAAGACACACAGTTTCTCTTTAATGCCACTATGATATTTTTCCCAGGATTAACCTTCAATTCCTGGAGACTCCGGCACAATCCTGGAGGGTTGGCAACCCAAAGCGCAGACAGGATCAGGACATGACACGAGCTGCATTTCTGTGGAAAAGAAGGAACGTAAACAACGGGTTTTAAGTATCAATTCATTATCCCTCCTCCTTCTCTGTGGAAGGCAGCAATTAACTAACGAAGCATGGCAGCAGTGAAGGCAAAGTCAACAGCTGCCAAAAACATGGCTGCTACCAACCACAGTTCCTCCTGCTCGCCTCATGCCCTTTGCCTGTTGTGTTTTATTGTCGCTCGTCCTTAAAAGCCTCTTGTGAACATCATCACAAGCAATGTAGCCTGTCAGCCATCAACAGCAGCAATGGCGGACTAAAGGTATGTAGGAAAAGCTCACGAGCAAAGGATTTCTTTCACTCCACCATTGGCGGCCGTGCCTTCAGCTGTCTAGGCTCCTAAGCTCTGGAATTCCCTCCCTAAACCTCTCTGCCTCTCTACCTCTTTCTCTTCCTTTAAGATGCTCCTTAAAACCTCTTTGACCAAGCTTTTGGTCACCTGTCCCTAATATCTCCTTATGTGGCTCGGTGTCAAATTTTGTTCAATAACATTCCTGTGAAGCGCCTTGGGATGTTTTACTACGTTAAAGGTGCTATACAAACGCAAGTTGTTGTGGTTGTTCTTGTTCAAACACGACTGGACTGACTACCTTATGACTCTGTGCATAAATGCACTGCCTGGTATTGTACTGGCACAGACCAGGAAGGGCCCCAGCATTGACTTCCAGAACTGTGCTCAGTTGGCCCATCTCACCCAGAGCAGCAGTTGGACCATGCTAAACTTTGCCTTGGCGTTCCCCAAGCTGGGAAGGAGATCAAAGTCAGGCGGGGATCAAAGGTGGGGCTCCTACTCCAGATTGCCGTCCATTGACTCTGCTGGAAGTGCGGAGGTTGGAGGACAAAAGTATCGGGATTAGCTGTGGTGCCCTCTATGGCGGAATGGCCCACTGGCTCAGTGGGTAGCACTCTTGCCTCTGAGTCAGAAGGTCGTGGGTTCAAGTCCCACTCCAGAGACTTGAGCACATAATCCAGGCTGATACTCCCAGTGCAGTACAGAGGGAGTGCTGCACTGTCGGAGGTGCCGCCTATCAGATGAGACGTTAAACCGAGGCCCCGTCTGCCATCTCAGGTGGACATAAAAGATCCCATGGTGCTATTCGAAGAAGAGCAGGGGAGTTCTCCCAGGTGTAATGGGCCAATATTTATCCCTCAACCAACATCACTAAAACAGATTATCTGGTCATTATCACATTGCTGTTTTTTGGATCTTGCTGTGCGCAAATTGGCTGCTGCGTTTCCTACATAACAAAAATGACAACATTTCAAAAGAACTTCATTGGCTTTAAAGCAGTTTGGGACGTCCCGAGGATGTGAAAGGCGCTATATAAATGCAAGTCTTTCTATTTTTCTTTTTGCTGACACTACCGGCTGCCACACAAAGAATGGGCATGTTGGCAAGGTTCCTGAAGGACGGTCGTTGTCTGAGTAACCGTAGCAATGAGTTAGAGCTTACAGGTTAGGGAGGGAAAAAAGTAAGGGGGGGTGCAGAGTAGTGCGCACACAAACCCACACGCAAATATATGTACGCACTCACTTCTGTGCACTGTGTGGGTTAATAAACAGAGTATTTGTGGTTTAGCAAGATGTTCAGGTGTGTGTCTGTGATCCTTTCTATGTGTGCCTCTTTACCATATGAGTTTCATTGGGTTTTGTCTCTGTCTCATCATTTTTGGATCTTACAGGAGTTAGCACAGGAATTCCAGCTGTGTTGTTGCCTCTAACCACTACATGTTGGAAATGCTGCAGCTGCTCCTGACATGTGCTGTGTAGCTGTTTATCTTGGCCACACAACAGGTCTGATACTTCTTGCATCAACAGGTGCTTGTAAACCCCAATTGAAAGTAATGTAGCTGGTCCAATAATGCAGCATGCCAGTGCGATGATGCTGGCCGACATTGGCTTCCAGTTTGGCAACACCTCGATTTTAAAATTCTCATCCTTGTTTTCAAATCCCTCCATGGCCTCGCCTCTCTCTATCTCTGTAACCTCCTCCAGCCCTACAACCCTGTGAGATCTCTGCGCTCCTCCATTTCTGGCCTCTTGTACATCCCCGATTTTAATCGCTCCACCATTGCCGGCCGTGCCTTCAGCTGCCTGGGCCCTAAGCTCTGGAATTCCCTCCCTAAACCTCTCCGCCTCTCTACCTCACTCTCTCCTCCTTTAAGTCACTTCTTAAAACCTACCTCTTTGACCAAGCTTTTGGTCACCTGTCCTAATATCTCCTTATGTGGCTCGGTGTCAAATTTTGTTTGATAATCGCTCCTGTGAAGCACCTTGGGACATTTTTACTACGTTAAAGGTGCTATATAAATGCAAGTTGTTGCTGTTCTGCACTGTGAGAGGACCTGGCTTATTCGCACATAGTGAGGCCCCAGCTCTTAGCCAGGCTAAGCAGAGCAGAAGGGAGAGAAACAAACCAGGGAGGGGGCAGAACTGCTTTCATCACAAAGATCACAAGACAGATTAGGGATGGAGGAGGCCCTTCAGCCCATTTGATCCCATCCCTGCCATCTCCCCATTACAGCTGTTTCTGAAATGAGTGCACTGTCCTGGCCTCAGCCGACCTTCCTGGTACCAGCTCCTTTGTGTAAAGGTGACAAACCTCTCCAGCTGTTGATCAGCCTCTGTGCAAACCCCCAGTCCACCCTCCCAGGTGGACGTAAAAGATCCCATGGCACTATTTTGAAGAAGAGCAGGGGAGTTCTCCCCGGTGTCCTGGCCAATATTTATCCTTCAACCAACATCACTAAAAACAGGTTATCTGGTCATTTACTCATTGCTGTTTGTGGGATCTTACTGTGCATAAATTGGCTGCCGCGTTTCCTACATTACAACAGTGACTATGCTTCAAAAAGTACTTCATTGGGTGTAAAGCACTTTGGGACGTCCTGAGGTCGTGAAAGGCACTATAGAAATGGGAGTTCTTTCTTTTACATACTCCCTGTTGGCTGGCTGAGGAATGGTATTAGTAGGATCTGGTTGGCTGCTTGTCGTCATGCCCAGGATACAGATGGTGCATTGGGATTTAACAGGCTTTTGTTTTGAGTACATAATCCTGAAAGGAGATGATGTGAGATTAACTTGTACCCCAGTTGAAAGTGCATGCACTTTTCACTAATTGTTTTTTCTGTCATGTGTTATTTACACCATCCTCCCCCAGTAGTTTTTTAATCATTTACTTGCTCATCACTGAACAGTTCCTGGGAATTGGAATACTTTGTATAATTTATGCTTCATTTATGTCGAACTGCTAAGAGGCTAGGCTGTTAAACACCCACCTGGGACCACCTTCAGAGGGGTTGCTGGCAAGAAGGTGGGTGGGCTTCCCATTGGCATGCCTCTCGATGCCACCGTGAGTTGTCAGTAGGAGTTGTGTGAGAATGGTGTCGGCCAATTCGGCCGTCAGTTTTCCCTCCATTCCTCAGGGGCCAGAGTTGTCAATGGTGGGCAAATCCCAGGTGTGGGATTTCCAGCCATGAGCTGTATACCTGAGGCACCATCTTGTACCTGAAACATTCAAGTGACAAAGCTGCATCTGTCAGATAGGCAGCAGGGGCTGGTGAAGTGGCACTAAATCATTGTCTCTCCATCATTCTTCTTTCCTGTCTTCCTATTTGTGTACTTCTTCTGCCAAACTGAGCAATAGAAGGTAACAGAACACTATTGAGGTGAGGCTATTCCAGCATTCATAGCAATACTGAAAGGCCTCTATTAAAACCTTAGGCCCCCTACCACTTTATCTTCCACTGTGAATTATGCGATACCCCTCTCTGATTCCTGATACTGTCCAGCAAGAGAAAGCAAGAGGACTGCTGGGAATTATCTTGAGACTCCCACTGAATGCAGGAGCACCTTGATTAATCTCTCATTCCTGGAGGCTCCTGGACAATCCTGGAGGGTTGGCAACCCTTTGCATCGCGGGCATGCTCTCTGTCTACCCCTAAAGTCCTTAACTCCCGCTTGTAAAACAGTCGGAGACATTCATCTACGCGAGCAGCACTGTATAAATGCTGCTGTCAGATTGGGTTTCGCTATCCTGCCTTTCATGGTCGAATAACTTGCTGATCCTCACCGTCCAGGCTCACACATGAAGAAGTCTCTCAGTTTTAGATACTGGGGGACTGCCAGCACCTGTTAAACGGTCCTTTAGAATGAGTTACCACCCTGAAGAGAAAAGGGGAGAAAATTCGGGGGGGAGGGGGGCGGGAAAGAGGGTAAACTGAAGCGGGGGGAGCACTTAAAAAAAATAATAGTCAACTTTTCACACTGGTGGTCAAATGGTTAAGTGAAGTGAACTCCTCCAGTGCTTAGCTGTCCTTTGGGGCAGATTTTGCTTTTGAATCCAGTCATGAGAAATGAAAGCAAGGAGACCCCAGGGCAATGTCAGTAATCCTTTCCTTTTTCTTTGATTCGGCAACAAGTGTCTGTGAACTTCACAATAAACATCACAAATTGAGCCGATCCTCAGAGGCTTTGAAGGCAGAACAATGGGCACCATTGTTCCATTCGTTTAAAGCTCATGAATGACACTGACCTTGTCCCTTCGGGGTCACGCTGTGGTACTGATGGTTCTTTTCGCAATATAAGAATTGGAGCTCTTCTGTTGTGATGACTCAGAGATTTGTTAGACATAGAGATTTTCCAAGGCTCAACATCTCTAAAGGGGTGCACACTGCATGTGCAGTGACTTGCCTGAGCATCCCAGGCTGTGTGTTCGGAATACAAGGGAGCAGAGCGAGTGAAACCATTCCTGAAGGCATTGAGTCTTGTTGGGGATACACTTCTGCAGGCCTCGAGCTCCTCCCCCAAATGGCCATTTCCTCATATGTGAGTTTGGGCAAACTATTCAACTGTGGGGAGCGTCAAAACTAAGCGAGATTCTATCATCTCCCCACGGCCACATGCACACGTTTGCACAGTGACCAGGACTGGGATCCCTGGCTGATTTTTTTCCCCCTCCGTAGTCCAGGATCACTGAGGTCAATTGTCGTGGGCCTATCACTGACACCCAGCTCAGGTCAGTTGACTCAACACAGACCTGGGATTTAAGCTGCAGCCTTCCATTATATAGAAATCGGAGGGTTGAGTTTCCCCTGGGGTGGGGGGGGAGGGGGGTCGATATAATTATGCAGCACCGAAAGAGGCCATTCGGCCCATTGTGCCTGTGCCGGCTCTCTCTGAAAGAGTCCTCCACATTGTCCCACTCCCCCTGCCCTTTCTTCATACTCTTGCAATATTTTCTTTTTCAAATATTTGCCCACTTCCTTTTTAAAAGCAATTGTCGGGCGTTCCGTGTCCTAACAGCCCCCCACGTAACAAAATGATCCTAACCTCTCTCTTTATTGTTTTAGTGATGATCTTAAACCCTTCATAATTTTGAACATGTTTATCAGATCTCCTCTTCACTGCTCTAATGAGTTTCTCCAGTCTCTCCTCACACCTAAAGTCTCTCATCCCTCGTATCATCTTTGTGAATCTCTTCTGTAACCACTCCATGGGCTTGACAACGGCAATTAGGGATGAGCAATAAATGCTGGCCCTCGCCAGCGACGCCCACATCCCATGAACGAATAAAAAAGAACATTCTTCCCAAATTAACTGAACGCAATATTCTCACTGCGGCCTAACCAATGATTTGTATCAGTTTAGCATAACCTCCTGCTTTTGTACTCTACGCTGCTATTTTTAAAATCTAGGATTCCATACGCTTCTTTACAGCTTTATCAACTTTACAATAACAACCACAACTTGCATTTATATAGCGCCTTTAACGCCTTTAACGGAGTAAAATGTCCCGAGGCGCTTCACAGGAGTGTTATCAGACAAAATTTGATACATAAGGAAATATTAGGACAGGTGACCAAAAGCTTGGTCAAAGAAGTAGGTTTTAAGGAGCGTCTTAAAGGAGGAGAGAGAGGTAGAGAGGCGGAGAGGTTTAGGGAGGGAATTCCAGAGCTTAGGGCTCAGACAGCTGAAGGCACAGCCGCCAATGGTGGAGCGATTAAAATCAGGGATGCACAAGAGGCCAGAATTGGAGGAGCGCAGTCACGTACTGTCCTCTTTGCAGTTTACCACACTCTCTACTTTACATCTGCAAATTTTGATATTGTGCCCTCTATACTTGAATCCAAATCATTTACATGTATATATGTATTGAGAGGAGCAATGGTCCCAACACTGAGCCCTGGGGGACACCATTGCCCTCCAATTTGAAAAATGTCCATTAACCACTGCTCTCTGTTTCCTGTCTTTTAACCCCAATTTCCTAGCCATGCTGCTGCATTCCTTTAAGTACTGTGCACTTTACTTTTAGCATACCTTTCTGAGTGAGTATTAATTTTATCCCATTTATATTATGGCCAGTAGAGTCTTACCCATGACCAATGTTAGGCTGACTGGTCTACAGACGCTCCTTAAAACCTACCTCTTTGACCAAGCTTTTGGTCACCTGTCCTAATATCTCCTTATGTGGCTCGGTGTCAATTTTTGTTTGATAATCGCTCCTGTGAAGTGCCTTGGGACATTTTACTACGTTAAAGGCGCTATATAAATGCAAGTTGGTGTTATCCTATTAATTGTTCCACCTCTTCCTCTTATACCCTTTTATTCCTTTATTGCCATTTCACTGTTTGCAATCTATAATAAACTCTCAATAGAATAACAGTTTCCTTTTTATTCCAAACAGATAGATCTATCTTTTGCACCATCCCTTACACCATCCCTGTGTTCTGGTGTTGTAATGGAATCTTTGATTAACACTGGCACCCCTCCTCCCTATTTTCCTACACTATCCTTCCTGAATATTTAGCAATCGGGACCGTTTAGTCCTCAATGCTGCTCTAGCCTAAACCATGTCTCTGCTAATACTACTATATAGATCCCCCATAGCTCACCAATTTTATGCAGAATATTATGTCCACTTACATACATAAAACTCAAACCTGCTTTTGTCTGATAAGGCAAGTCTCACTGAGCTTTTGTGAACCACAGCAGTTCCCACAGTTCCGCTGGAGATATCCCAAACCTCACCTTCCAAAAATAAAATCAGTAAATTACGTTTGTGAACAGAGGCTGCCACGTGTAATATAACATAGCATTTGCAGCACAGAAACAGGCCATTTGGTCTGTGCCGGTGTTTAGGATATAAGAACATAAGAAATAGGAGCAGGAGTAGGCCATACGGCCTCTCAAGCCTGCTCCACCATTCAATCAGATCATGGCTGATCTTCGACCTCAACTCCACTTTCCTGCCCGATCCCCATATCCCTTGATTCCCCTAGAGTCCAAAAATCTATCCATCTCAGCCTACCCTATCCACCTCAATGACTCAACATCCACAGCCCTCTGGAGTAGAGAATTCCAAAGATTCATAACCCTCTGCGTGAAGAAATTCCTCCTCATCTCAGTCTTAAATGGCCGACCCCTTATCCTGCGACTATGCCCCCTAGTTCTAGACTCTCTAGCCAGGGGAAACAATCTCTCAGCATCAAAGCTCCACACGAGCTTCCTCCCACCCTACTTCATCTAACTCTATACGGATGAAGAATTCCTCAGTTCTTTTTATAAGCATGTTTACAATTTCGCTGCACCTGGTACAGATAGAAGAAATCCTCCCCATATATTTTCAAAACGTTCAGCTCTTCTCACCCGAGGGCAGTGATTTGAAAAATAAAATCATCGAGCCTTACTATAAACAACAGAGGTAAAAGCTGGGATTCGTACAAGGTGCGTTCTTGATTTCAGGTGTGCTATCAGGTTGGGCAGTGAACAGCAGGGCAATGCTTCCCCACGGGGAGAAATGAAGGATCGGATTGGGGAGTTTCTGTGGGCACATCTCCGGGTTGGCAGTTATAGAGCGGCATTGGCAGAGACCTGGTGCACTGAGATAACTAAAAAGCTTTCATGCACAGGTTCAGATGTGAATGATTGAGTAAATGTGAAAAATCTTCATGGATTAATAGGTAGTTTGGGCACATATAGCCTGCTCCACTTCAGTGTGTATATGTTCAGGGTATATTTCTATGATGGAATGGGTACATTACCATTCTAGTGGGGCCCACTGGGAAAACTGCAAGTTTATGAGAGAATCTGTCTTGAGGTCTGCAATCATAAGCTCCCTGTGGCTTTTATTAGGGAGTGCTGTCCCCTTTCTCAGTTGCTCTCCTGAAGGCTGTGTAGGTATTGATCCTTAAAAGAAAAAATAGAAAGTATTGCATTTATACAGCACCTTGCACCATCTCAGGACGTCCCAACGCGCTTTACAGCCAATGAAGTACTTTTGAAGTGTAGTCACTATGTATGTCCAAGGATAGTAGATTTATTAGTTCAATATGGTAACAATTCAAGATCCAAACACACCATCTTACACACTCGTCCTCCTCCCTGTATCCTCATTGTGCTGAAATCAAGGCTCATCGCACTGTCCCCTACTCTAACTCATTCAATCCCAGGTCCTCAAACCTGTGGAACCCCTCATCTCCCTCAGCCTCCCCTTCCGGCATTTAAAACCCAAGCTTGTCATTGCCTCACCACTAATTATTTTTTTTATCTCGTCTTCCCTCCTGCCTCAGCCTCGCTGGTGTCCTGCACTATTGGCCTTTGCCCTTCACCTGGGTTTCTCAATAAAAAGAAAAAGTTAAGATACTTCCTTCGCAACCTGGTGTTTGAGTGGTTTCAGTTCCTGGGCCTCCTGCTTCATTGTGATGCTGAGAGAGAACAGACCCTCCACTGACGTGCCTGTGGGCTGCTGGCAATTTTAAAACTGCTATAAATGCAGTGCATGCTCCAACCCTGGTATCAAGGTGTCACTGTGGACCCTCACCACATATGGCAGGAAAAAAAACTCATTCTGGGGTCAGGAGGCATCCTAACATTGTTACTCGAGCAAATTTCTGTGGCAAAGGAAAAAATGGCAAAGCTGCCATTTTGTAAAATCCCCCCCCCCGCAAAATTCGGGAAATTCTTTTACTTCCAAATTGAACGGGACGCCCCAGTTCAGGATTTGATTTTGATTTATCGATCTTGGATCTCGAGAATATAGCGTGGGACGTCAGTAATCCAAACACTTAATGTGTCCCTCTGATATTTCTCTCTTTATTTTAGCGGCGCTAGTAAAATGAATGGGTCATGGCCTTCTTTAAAATAGTGGCGTGAGGAACTTCAGACAAACAGTTTCAATGATCGTACATGGTTAGTCCACGAGGTAATTTCAAGGCTTTAGTATCTCAGCAGCCTTTGCTTCCCCTGTTATTCATGACATTCGGTATACAAAATCCTGGAACTCCCTACCTAACAGCACTGTGGGAGAACCTTCACCACACGGACTGCAGCAGTTCAAGAAGGCGGCTCACCACCACCTTCTCAAGGGCAATTAGGGATGGGCAATAAATGCTGGCCTCGCCAGCGACGCCCACATCCCATGAACGAATATAAAAAATAGAAGTTTGATTTAAAAAGCTTCATGAAATGCAGATGTAAGTGGGCATGCATCACCTCCTCTACCTTCTGCATTTAGCATTGATATTATAGGAGCCTAAATTACACCCGGTTGGTATTTCTACCTATTGATTTGGATTTGGAGAACCTACTCGATGGGCTGTCCTCACTCATCAGTAGAAGTGATTTGGCATTTCCTGTGAATTTCTACACTTGCAGTGTGTAGTGTAATTTGCTGCTCAAGTACTCCATTTTGCATTAAAAGAAGTCCCAGAGGTGGTGAAAATATCAGCTTCTGAGTGAATCATTGGCTCCCGGTCTAGCAACGCCTCCATTTTAAAATTCTCAACCTTGTTTTCAAATCCCTCCACGGTATCGCCCCTCCCTATCTCTGTAACCTCCTCCAGCTCTACAACCCTCCGAGATCTCTGCGTTCCACCAACTCTGGCCTCTTGTCCACCCCCCCACTCCCTTCGCTCCACCATTGGCGGCTGTGCCTTCAGCTGTCTAGGCCAAAACACTGGAACTCCCTCAATAAACCTCTCCGCCTCTCTACCTCTCTCTCCTCCTTTAAGACACTGCTTAAAACCAAATTTTTGATCCCCTGTCCTAATATTTCCTTATGTGGCTCGGTTTCAATTTTGTCTGATAATCGCTCCTGTGAAGCGCCTTGGGACGTTTTACTACATTAAGGGCGCTATATAAATGCAAGTTGTTAATATTGACAGAAGTGGTTTTTACTGCACTTTTTAGTGATGTAAGTTTGCATTTTACGTATTAAATCACTGAATTTGCATCAATGACTTGGTTATTGGAGTCCAAGTTCCTGAAATAAAAGTTCAGTTTGTGTTAAAAAGCCATGTGTTGGGTGGCAGAATGTCACCTTTGTCCTTGCTTTGCGACCCTTCATTGTAGGCCACATTCGCTCTTGTCATGCTTTTGAGGCTACAAAGCTCGTAAAGTCAGATGAGGCAGGGCACCTTCCATAGAAACCTATAGTCCCCCCATCTCAGCATTTAACTGTCTCTGGGATAACTCCAGGGTTTTTGCCCCCAATCCCCAACCCAGGGACCATACCAGGCGTTGATCACTCTGTGTGTGAAGAAGGGCTTCCTGACGTCAGTCCTGAGCTGGCCTTTTATCTTTAATGTCAGCTGTGGCTCAATGGGTTTCACTCTCTGAGTCAGAAGGTTGTGGATTTAAGTCCCGTTCCAGAGACTTGAACACAAAATCCAGGCTGACTCTCCAGTGCAGTACTGAGGGAGTGCTGTACTGTCGGAGGTGCCATCTTTTAGATGAGATGTTAAACCGAGGTCCCATCTGCCCTCTTAGGTGGATGTAAAAGATCCCATGGCACTATTGGAAGAAGAGCAGGGGAGTTCTCCCTGGTGTCCTGGGCAATATTTATCCCTCAACCGACATCACTAAAAACAGATTATCTCATTACTGTTTGTGGGACCTTGCTGTGCGCAAATTGGCTGCTGCGTTTCTACATTACAACAGTGACTACACTTCAAAAAGCACTTAATTGGCTGTAAAGCACTTCGGGACATCCTGACATTGTGAATGGCGCTATATAAATACAAGTCTTTCTTTAAGAGATGAGGTACTAGAGGCTTCCATGGATCTAAATGCCAATAAGAACAGAATGGGAGAAAATTGGGAAATCAATAGTTGCTTGGAGAGGACCATTGATTCATTTCTGCTGTCGGAATACTTAGACTAGCCAAGTTATATCAACAACAACAACTTGCATTTATATAGCACCTTTAATGCAGTAAAAAGTCCCAAGGTGCTTCACAGGAGCGATTATCAAACAAAATTTGACACCGAGCCACATAAGGAGATATTAGGACAGGTGACCAAAAGCTTGATCAGAGAAGTGGATTTTAAGTAGTGTCTTAAAGGAGGAGAGAGAGACGGAGAGGTTTAGGGAGGGAATTCCAGAGCTTAGGGCCTAGGCAGCTGAAGGCACGGCCGCCAGTGGTGGGGTGATTAAAATCAGGGATGCGCAAGAGGCCAGAATTGGAGGAATGCAGAAATCTCGGTGGCTGTCGGGCTGGAGGAGGTTATTAGATGGTAATGCTGGTTGGTGTGACAAAAGGAAAAGACTTGAAAGAGTTGAAGAGCAAAGGGGGCGAAACAAATAACAGAGAAAGTAAATAACAGAACATGAGGCATGTAACTAGGAAAAAAAGGTGTCAGGAGCGGTATCAAAGCGCTGAGCAAACAAGGAGACAACAAGCCTTAAAGAATTAAAAGCTTTAATGTGCCTCATCTGAACATCTTGCTAATTACCTTGTTGATTATTTCCTGTTTCCCTCCGTGCTGAATCCCCCAGCAGGATTCTTTGAAGTGCAAAAAACATCAGCTTCACTTTGATGTAAACAAAGCTCGGGAGTACAGTGCAACCTTTGCAACGAAATGCCTGATTGTAATTAGAATATCCTGATCGCATTATGAAGGGCCAGGCCCGGGTTCTGAAGCCCAATGTCATAAGAGAACAGGAGGGGCTTTCAGCTGACAAAATGAGAAGAATCCCCATATAGTTGCAATTTATTTTTGGAACTCTTTAATGTGGAGTTGTAAAGGTAACAACCATAACTTGCATTTATATAGCGCCTTTAACGTAGTAAAACGTCCCAAGGTGCTTCACAGGAGCGATTATCAAACAAAATTTGACACCGAGCCACATAAGGAGATATTAGGACAGGTGACCAAAAGCTTGGTCAAAGAGGTAGGTTTTAAGGAGTGTCTTAAAGGAGGAGAGAGAGAGGTGGAGAGGCGGAGAGGTTTAGGGAGGGAATTCCAGAGCTTAGGGCCTAGGCAGCTGAAGGCACGGCCGCCAATGGTGGAGCGATGGAAATCGGAGATGGGCAAGAGGCCGGAATTGGAGGAGCGCAGAGATCTCGGAGGGTTGTAAGACTGGAGGTGGTTACAGAGATAGGGAGAGGCCTCCTCAACTGCGGCACATCAGGAAACCGCAGGCACGCAGGGTTTACACTGTCATCTGTTCCTGTGGCCCCCTCACCATCTCAAGAATTGAGATTTCCCTCTTTAAATCTTTTAATAAGGTAACTCACTTCTGGGGCCCGAAATTCTGCCCTGGCACTGGGCACATCTCAACCGTTCTTTGTGAGGTGGGTGGGAAATTGTGCCAGGATTCCTTCCGTCCCCCATGAGTGGAGGCCTGGAAATTCCGGGAGGGGAAATCTGCCACCTACCCCCCACATCAAGGGGGCATGGCTCAGGGAATGCCTGTGCTTTCCCAGCAAATTCCACCGGGTACACACCTCCTGATAAGTCCAACAGAACCTATGTCGCCTTGGGGTGTTTTACTGCGTTAAAGGTGCTATATAAATACAAGTTGTTGTTAGCTGAGAGCAGGCATAGTTTTCATTCTAAGGACATGGCGAAGGCCCCAGGATGCCAGACACAGCAGGTGATCAATCCTGGAGGGGATCGATTATCTTGCAGGGAGCTGCAGAGTTGGGGCCTCTGTGTTCTGTGAGGCCCTACTCGGGCTGGGTCTGCTGGGTCAGAACGGGCACGGAGCCATTCCAAGATTCCAGGCCTCTGTCCAGGTTGGCGCTGCTGATGCGCCCTTGCAGATGCGATGTGCCCGCCCCGACCGTGCCAATCACTACAATGCCAGCAGGCCTTCACTTTGGGCGGCTGTGGGTTCAGCCTTGCTACATTTGCAATGGCGGAGCGGGACCATCAGAATTTTGGCCCACTCCCTCAATATTCAACGTGTGTGTCTTCTTCCTTTTCCTTGTCTGCACACTGCCCCTTGACAACATCATAGGCCTCAGGGGAGCTTCTACGTGTATATGGATGGCATCCAGCTCTACCTGACTCCAACACTGTGCTGTCCGACTACTTGTCGAATACAGTGAGCAAAAACTTTCTCCAACTTGACATTGGTAGGACTGACGCCAGAGCTGGATTCAGGACTCTTGGAGTCCTGGGCACCAAGAACGTTGGGGGTCTTCTCCACATCCCCCACACAACCTCCCTCCCCCCTCCCCACCCCGATCCATTCAAACAGAAACATGCAGTAAAATGCAGGAAGAAATAGGCCCATAGATTGTTTATACACATTAATAATAAAGCAATTAATATCACAATATAATATTGACCCTTAAGGGAGAATGTCACCCAACCTCGAGGTAAGAGCTTCAGAGACATATCCTTGTGTATTTATAATTGGTGCATTACTGCTCTACATTGTCCCCGCCATAGAGTTTAACGTGAATATCTTAGTTTAACCTGTTACCAGCCAGCACACTTGCATCAACGTATTTTATTTAAAGTGAGATAACAGAAAATAGTGTCCTACGAAACACCAAATTATGCCCACCTCTACTTCACAAGTTACTCTTGTGGAGAGACTGGAGGAGCTGGGATTGTTCTCCTTGGAACAGAGAAGGTTAAGAGGAGATTTAATAGAGGTGTTCGAAATCATGAAGGGTTTTGATAGAGTAAATAAGGAGAAACTGTTTTCACTGGCTGAAGGGTCAGGAACCAGAGGACACAGATTTAAGGTAATTGGCAAAAGAATCAGAGGTGAGATGAGGAGAATTTTTTTTTTAACGCAGTGAGTTGTTATGATCTGGAATGCACTGCCTGAAAGGGCGGTGGAAGCAGATTCAACAACAACTTTCAAAAGGGAATTGGATAAATACTTGCAGGGGAGAAAATTGCAGTGTTATGGAGAAAGAGCCGGGGAGAGTGGGACGAATTGGACAGCTCTTTCAAAGAGCCGGCACAGGCACGATGGGCCGAATGGCCTCCTTCTGTGCTACTAGATTCTAAGATTCTATGATATTTACCTGCAGCGCAACAGGGAAGGGAAGAGGAAGAAAAAGATTAAATCCATGAGACTAGGGACGGGAAGGGTTTGGCGCCAGAAGCCGTCGCACCCTGTGCAAGAAATTCCGAGAACCGGGAGGCGCACGCAAACCGCAGGGACGATGCACGAACTCTACGTCCAGATTTTGTCCTGGGTTGCTCACAGCAGTGCCCAGGAGATCGCAGGGTTTGGCTGGTGCCCCTGGCCATGTACCCCCTAGGCTCATGTCTTAATCCGCCTCTGACTGAAGCCTCCATGTTGCACCCACCCACCAAAAACTCTGTACCGTAGCCCCTGATTCCTTCCCCCTGCTTGGCTGCTCGCTTAGGCCTAACCCGATGGTCCGCAGCCTCGATGTCCTGTTTGACCCTGAGCTGAACTTCAAACTACACATCTGGTCCATCATCATAACTGCCTATTTCTCACCTCCAAACATTGCCTGGCTGGTTACCTTACCATACCCCCATTGCTGTGGAAACTCTTATCTACACCATCCTCATTCCCAGGCTTCACATCTGCAACACTTTCCTTGTTGGCCTCCCAAGTTCCATCCTACACAAGCTATAACTCATCCAAAACTCTGCTGCCCGCCCCATCCAATCCCTGCTCCCCTAATACCCCGCCAACCTCCATTGGCTTCCCATTTGCCCAATGCATTAAGTTGTTTTCATTTACAAGTTCCTGCATGGCCTTGCCTCTCTTTACCCCTACAACCTCTTCCTAACCTACAGGCCAGCACTAGGGTTGCCAACCCCTCCAGGATTGCCCTGGAGTTTCCAGGAATTGAAGATTAATCTCCTGGACACTGTTGTGAGCAAAGTCCTGGAGAAAAATTCATAGAGGCGTTAAAAAAAATGTTTTCTTTCATTTTTTTTGAACACTTTCGTTTATTAGTTATTAAAATATTGGAGATGGAAAGAACGGCTGTTTGACCGGGCGGGGCAGTTGGAGGTGGGAGGTCATGTGATGAAACCTCCAGGAATACGTCCAACCAAAGTTGGCAATCCTACCCAGCATGCACCCTCTGCTCTTCTGACTCTGGCCTCCTTTTCATCTCCCCTCCCTCTGCTTCACCTTTGGTAGCCCCATTCACTGGAGCTCTCTCTCTAAACTCTTCCCCCCTTTGCTCTTCCCATCTTCAAAAGACTCCTCAAAACCTACCTCTTTGACCATGCTTTTGGTTGCCTCCCCTAATTCTGTAGCGATGATATGGCGGCACTATTTAATGTTCCATTTTTCTCCTCCTCTTTTCCCCTCCTCTCCTAAGGGTGTCAACTCCTGCTGGGGTACAGTCCTATGAGCTGGCCCTCCTCCCAAGTAGCTGTTCTTCAGATGTGAACCTAGGCAGTGAGTGTTACTAGGCTGTTTGGCCATGGGGGGCATTTCGGCCATTCGAGCCCGATCCCATTCTTACCCAACATTCAGGTGAATTTTCCAGCAGTTATCGATGGATAACAATTAGGACTTTTTTTTCTCTCTCCCTAGCCCAAGGGTACTGAGGCCAACTCTTCACCACTTGACTGCTGAGGCAAATAGCATAGATTGAGGCAAATAGCATAGATGCATTAAAGGGGAAGCTAGATAAGCACGAGGGAGAAAGGAAAGAAGGATATGCTGATAGGGTTAGATGAAATAGGGAGGGAGGAGGCTCGTGTGGAGCATAAACACCGGCATAGGCCAGTTGGGCCGAATGGCCTGTTTCTGTGCTGTAATTTCGACGTAACTCGATGTCCCAGCTGAGGTCAGCTAACTCAACACAGAATGGTAATTAAACCAAACTTCATGGGCTGTGTGGTTCAGTATTACACCGGGCTGTACATGTACTCACTGAGCCTTCAGGAGAGCTATAAATTGGCCTTAAAATCACAACAATGGTTTGAGATAAGACTTCATACAATGGTCTTATCCTAGTGCAACCTCCCAACATACACATGCAGAAACAACAACAACAACAACAACAACAACAACAACAACTCGCATTTATATGGAGCCTTTAACGTAGCAAAACTTTCCAATGCGCTTCACAGGAGCGATTATCAAACAAAATTTGACACCGAGCCACATAAGGAGATATTAGGGCAGGTGACGGGTCAAAGAGGTAGGTTTTAAGGAGCGTCTTAAAGGAGGAGAGAGAGGTAGAGAGGCGGAGAGGTTTAGGGAGGGAATTCCAGAGCTTAGGGCCTAGGCAGCTGAAGGCACGGCCGCCAATGGTGGAGCGATGAAAATCGGAGATGTGTAAGAGGCCAGAATTGGAGGAGCGCAGCGATCTTGGAGGGTTGTAGGGCTGAAGGAGGTTGCAGAGATAGGGAGGGGCGAGGCCATGGACCATCCAGACAGTCACACACATATACATATATAGGGCCATCAGGGAACCCGAGTGGATCCAGTCCTGGTAACTGGCCGCCAATGTCAGCAATGGTCAGTCCAGACAGGCTAAGCTCTCGGCCGAACACATACCGTTTCTGTATGGCTGGTCTCTATGGGCTTTCCCCACCATCGGAGAAAGGACGGCGAGAGGGTCTGTGCAATTGCCCCCTCCCCGAGAAGATTCAGTCCCGAAACATGAACCGTTCACGGAACCCCCTGCAAGGCAAAGGCCACCCCCCGTACATATATACAGACAGACACACACACACCAAAATAAAAGTTAGATTTCTATTTAAGAACATAAGAACATAAGAACATAAGAAATTGGAGCAGGAGTAGGCCAATCGGCCCCTCGAGCCTGCTCCGCCATTCAATAAGATCATGGCTGATCTGATCCCAACCACAAATCTAAAGAACACAAGAAGTCGGAGCAGGACCCGGCCACATAGCCCCTGGGCCCTCTCCGCCACCCACAGGGCATTGACCGATCCGAACTCAGCTTCATGTCCAATTTCCTGCCCGCTCCCCATAACCCCTAATTTACTTTGTTCCTATTTACTGGAATACCAGGAAGACCTTGATATGAACAGCCCTTGGGGCAATTCTGAAGGCTTGGCAGATATATCCAAGTTGTGGAGTTCATTTCTGTGTTTTACAGAGTTGGGGGTTCTATTAGAAAACAACAGGTGATACAACAGTTCAACAGAGCAAATTTGAATGCCAGCAATACATAATTACGAAATTCTGCTTGCTTAGATCCAATGCTTTGTATCGAAGGGCCACCTTTAGCAGCTCAGTTCACAAAGCACTCCTTATCCAAAATCTGATCGGGCATTGATGAGAGTGATGTTGCCAGCTTCAGTTCCCGATCTGGGATGAGTTTGCTGATCTTAGGGCAGTAGCTGGGGTGCTACAACCAGCCTTGATGCCCCTGGGTAGGGAGTGGAAAACCAGTCATAGCTCCTGCTCCTGATCGCTATCCTGCTGAAAGTAAAATTGTGAGGATGTTGGGTGAGAGCAGGATCAGTCTCAGCAATGGTGCCCCCTTCAGTCAAGGTTGAGAATGCTCATTTGTCAAAGCCCAAGCATTAATAATGGCCACTTGGGTGAGTTACCAGTGTCCTGGGTTCAAACAACTTCAGGAGGGGGGAGGGGGGAGCACGGGGGAAAGGGGATAGAATTGGTGCAATGATGCATGTTCAGCATGAGATGGCACATGATTGGCATGAGATGGTGCATGTTCTGGCATGAGATGGCACATGCTCCGGCATGAGATGGCACATGTTTGGCATGAGATGGCACATGCTCCGGCATGAGATGGTTCATATTCTGGCATGAGATGGCACATGTTTGGCATGAGATGGTTCATAGTCTGGCATGAGATGGCACGTGTTCGGCATGAGATGGCACATGTTCGGCATGAGATGGTACATGTTCAGAATGGGGTGGCACATGATCGGAATGAGATGGCACATGTTCGGTATGAGATGACACATGTTCGGAATGGGGTGGCACATGTTCGGAATGAGATGGCACATGTTCGGAATGGGGTGGCACATGTTCGGAATGAGATGGCACATGTTCAGTATGAGATGACACATGTTTGGAATGGAGTGGCACATGTTCGGAATGGGGTGGCACATGTTCGGAATGGGGTGGCACATGTTCGGAATGAGATGGCACATGTTCGGAATGGGGTGGCACGTGTTCTGAATGAGATGGCACATGTTTGGAATGGGGTGGCACATGTTCGGAATGAGATGGCACATGTTCGGTATGAGATGACACATGTTCGGAATGGGGTGGCACATGTTCGGAATGAGATGGCACATGTTCGGAATGGGGTGGCACGTGTTCTGAATGAGATGGCACATGTTTGGAATGGGGTGGCACATGTTCGGAATGAGATGGCACATGTTTGGTATGAGATGACACATGTTTGGAATGGAGTGGCACATGTTTGGAATGGGGTGGCACATGTTCGGAATGAGATGGCACATGTTCGGAATGGGGTGGCACATGTTCGGAATGAGATGGCACATGTTCGGTATGAGATGACACATGTTTGGAATGGGATGGCACATGTTCGGAATGGGGTGGCACATGTTCGGAATGGGGTGGCACATGTTCGGAATGAGATGGCACATGTTTGGAATGAGGTGGCACATGTTCAGAATGGGGTGGCACATGTTCGGAATGAGATGGCACATGTTTGGAATGAGGTGGCACATGTTCAGAATGGGGTGGCACATGTTCGGAATGAGATGGCACATGTTCGGAATGGGGTGGCACGTGTTCTGAATGAGATGGCACATGTTTGGAATGGGGTGGCACATGTTCGGAATGAGATGGCACATGTTTGGTATGAGATGACACATGTTTGGAATGGAGTGGCACATGTTTGGAATGGGGTGGCACATGTTCGGAATGAGATGGCACATGTTTGGAATGGGGTGGCACATGTTCGGAATGAGATGGCACATGTTCGGTATGAGATGACACATGTTTGGAATGGGATGGCACATGTTCGGAATGGGGTGGCACATGTTCGGAATGGGGTGGCACATGTTCGGAATGAGATGGCACATGTTTGGAATGAGGTGGCACATGTTCGGAATGGGGTGGCACATGTTCGGAATGAGATGGCACATGTTTGGAATGAGGTGGCACATGTTCAGAATGGGGTGGCACATGTTCGGAATGAGATGGCACATGTTCGGAATGAGATGGCACATGTTCGGAATGGGGTGGCACATGTTTGGAATGGGATGGCACATGTTCTGGTATGAAATAGCATATACTTCGGTACGAGATCACACAAGTTCTGGCATGGATTGGTGTATAATATTCTGGAATGAGATGGCGCGTATTCCAGCGTGGAAAGGCACATGTTCCGGCATGAAATGGCACATGTTCCGGCATCCTGTGTTTCTCAGTAAAAAAGAAAGCTTGAATTGGCTCCAACGAAACATAAGATGTTGGGAATTAAGAGAATGTTGATGAGTCGC
The DNA here is from genome assembly GCF_035084215.1 of Heptranchias perlo. Taxonomy (NCBI): domain Eukaryota; kingdom Metazoa; phylum Chordata; class Chondrichthyes; order Hexanchiformes; family Hexanchidae; genus Heptranchias; species Heptranchias perlo. Next base: position 11,860,313 of record NC_090370.1, read on the forward strand.
ATTTATCTTGTGGATTTGACATGTAAAAATGGTGAAGTTCTAACAGGGGTCTGCACAGATTTAAAAACATAAATTCTCAGCTGTTGGTTTAAAACCTGCTCTATCACTCAAAGCACGATACTGTAAAATGAGGCATCAGAGGCCCCATGTACCACCTATTGCCACATATTCCAGCATGAGATGGCACATCTCAGCCTCCCATAATCTGAACAGCAATCATTCCTGCCACAACGTAAATGCACCCCCATTCAGTTTGGGCATCAAGGCCCAAATGTAGCATTGACAAGGACCAGATCAAGTCACACAACCTCCTGCAGATGACAGGACACCACCGTGCAGGTCGGTCGCAGCTGCAGAACCATTGGAAAGAAGCAAAGCTTACAGATACTTGCAGACGAGATCCCAGAAGTACAGCTAAAAGCCGCATGACAACCAACCACTTTTGCGGATCTTCTCTGAACTCAGACGGACCCTCTCCTGAACAGATCTGGCTGCAATGGAAGCTTCATCATCATAGAGATCAAAGTGGTGATCCAGACACAGGCAATCTGGAGGAAGGATTCAGAGTAACAGAGGACTGCCATGTGGTGACTATAAGCAGTTGGGTAAAGCTTGGGTAATTCCATGTGCTGCACTTTGTCCTGTCTTCACAGCTTGAGTCCATTGGTCCCAGCAGCATTCTGGAGGTACATGCAGGGAAAAGGGAATCATATCCTACCTGGTAATGCCCCACAATATGGTACTGGGCAGAGGTCCTCAAGATTCATCACTAAAGGGGATGGTACACTCAGGAGCAGTGCAGAGAGGAAAATTTGGATGAGGTCCTAGCACCAGCAGTGTCCACCTGTTTCAGCTGTTAGGCCCCTATTACTATGCAAATTGGGTTCCTATGACGTATGTAGGAACGCCATGATTATGGTTGTCATGATGTGGAGATGCCGGTGATGGACTGGGGTTGACAATTGTAAACAATTTTACAACACCAAGTTATAGTCCAGCAATTTTATTTTAAATTCACAAGCTTTCGGAGATTTTCTCCTTCCTCATTTGCCTGAGGAAGGAGAAAATCTCCGAAAGCTTGTGAATTTAAAATAAAATTGCTGGACTATAACTTGGTGTTGTAAAATTGTTTACAATGATTATGGTTGTCATTTTAGTGGGCCTCTGCATATCCAGGGCTGCTGCTTTTGGTCTGGAATTCCCTTCCTAAACCTCTCCGCCTCTCCACCTCCCTCTGCTCCTTTAAACCTACCTCTTTGGCCAAGTTTTTTGTTCGCCTCTCCTACTATCTGCTTCTTTGGCTCGGCGTCCATTTATAATCTGACTACGCCTCTGCGAAGAGCCATGGGACATTTTTCGACATTAAAGGCGCTATATAAATGTAAGTTGTTGTTATTGTTTAAAAATTAATTCTCAGTATGTGGACGTCGCTGGCGAGGCTGGCATTTATTGCCCATCCCTAATTGCCCTTGAGAAGGTGGTGGTGAGCTGCCTTCTTGAACCGCTGCAGTCCGTCTGGTGAAGGTTCTCCCACAGTGCTGCTAGGAAGGGAGTTCCAGGATTTTGACCCAGCGACGATGAAGGAACGGTTGTGTTCGAGCTCTGCCAGAGCTCCCTTGATGGGCCCAATTGGGTAAACGCACTACCTGGTGTATCATTAAACCATACCAATTGAAAGTCCTCAGTTTGAGCTGAAAGCCTGTGCAGAACTATCAGATCTTAGCTGGGTCATCATTTGGGGAGAATAAAATCAAGTTCCTGATCTCTTTCATTAACCCCTGCAAGAAAGGGCACATGTGTGACTATCGGGCATGAACAGGAGCGATTTAGGCTGTGATACCTCTGACGGTCAAATACCTTTGCCGACACTCCCCATCTCGGCTCACAGACGGGGGCCCAAGCAGCACCCTCCGGAGCGGAGGGAAGGAAATCGGGAAAGGAAATAATAAAACCCTGCTCGGATGCACAGTGGCTACAGGCTGGAGTTGCTTGCAAAGATTTGACTAATACAACTCGAGCAAACAGATTTGAAAAAAGCCCCGCAGTCAGCTCCTGTTAAAATCTGGCTTTTATGAGAGTAACAGATTTAATTGTCTATTTATTTATTTCGGCGGATCTTTGCCCCCCCCGCTTCAGCCTGCCGCCACCCTGGAGTTGCCACAATTCACTAAATGCGGCCAGCTGCCTTGACCATCTGTTTGATGAGGTACAGGACATAAACGCAGCGAATTGCTCTCGGTCTGGGCCACTCGTTCTCTTTTACACGGGCCATTCAGGCTAATGGAAATTTCATGCTCTGATTAGCCAAACAACACCCGCTGTTGTATCGTTAAATGCCTGGCCTTCTGTTCCCCTCCCCCCACCCTGACCTATCCCCAAATACCTTTGTGTTCTTTAAGGTCCAGACAGTGCTGCTTTCTCCAGCCTCCATTCATAAAACCATATCAAGAGAGGGTGGAGGGGGGGCGGTCGGGGGAGGGGGGGAGTATTTAAAAAGATGGGGGTGAACAATAATTATTTTGGCTTGGGGCGGAACAATGCTCATGAATATGTTTTGAGATGGGAGGATTTCATTAAGATAAAATCGTATTTGTGATATTTGCGGTGAGGGGATTCTCATTCTGAGGGGAATTTGCCTTTCGTTTTACAAATGGTGGCCCTCCCTTCTCGTGTTATTTTCTCACCTCCTCTCCTGAAGGGGGCGACCCATGCGGGCCTACGGGTCTGTGGGTGTCGACTGCCCTTCAGTACCTCACCCAAGGGCCATTCATGTGTGAGCTTAGGTAGTGAGGGAGGAGATCAGTCAGGATTCCTGCTCCTTTTTGCTATCAAATAATTCCCATTGGAAAGTGCGTCTGTTAGTGTGGATGTTAAATGAGGATAAGGCTAAGTTTGTCTGTGATACTCCTTACAGTCAAGTAGCCTACCAACAACAACAACAACCTGCATTTATATAGCGCCTTTAACGTAGTAAAACATCCCAAGGAACTTTACAGGAGCGATTATCAAACAAAAGCTTGGTCAAAGAGGTAGGTTTTAAGGAGCGTCTTAAAGGAGGAGAGAGAGGTAGAGAGGCGGAGAGGTTTAGGGAGGGAATTCCAGAGCTTAGGGCCTAGGCAGCTGAAGGCACGGCCGCCAATGGTGGAGCGATGAAAATCGGGGATGCGCAAGAGGCCAGAATTGGAGATTGCAGCGATTCGGAGGGTTGTAGGGCTGGAGGAGGTTACAGAGATAGGGAGGGGCGAGGCCATGGAGGGATTTGAAAACAAGGATGAGAATTTTTAAATATGAGGTGTTGCTGGACCGGGAGCCAATGCAGGTCAACGAGCACAGGGGTGATGGGTGAACGGGACTTGGTGCGAGTTAGGATACAGGCAGCAGAGTTTTGGATGAGCTGATGTTTACGGAGGGTGGGAGATGGGAGACCGATCAGGAGAGCATTGGAATAGTCGAGTCTGGAGATAACAAAGGCATGGATGAGGATTTCAGCAGGAGATGAGCTGAGGCCAACACTCACTGTCCAGGCTCGCACGTAAAAATGCCTACTCCAGGGATGTACCAGAGAGCTGCTAGTGCCCGTGGAACCATACCCAATATAAACCGCTGCCCTCAGAGGAGAGGAGAACAGACTTGGGGAAATAAAAGGATTGCAAAGCAAAGCCAGTATTTTCCTTTGTTGTTGCGGCTTCAGCTATAGAGACCAGGGCTCAAAACAAGAAAGCTTTTTGCAAGACATCAACCACACAGCTACAAAGGGACTATCTGTTGCCTCCTTCTCTCCCCACAGACCCACGAGTGGGGTTGCCAACTCTGGTTGGACGTATTCCTGGAGATGTCATCACACAACCTCCTGTCTCCAACCGCCCCGTGCCCACTCTCCTGCCACTGGACACCTGACACATCCATTCTCGCGATGCTCCACCTTCCTACGGCCAATTGGAAAGCGAGCAGACTCTTTGTTACCTTATTGGATGATTCTTGACTCTCAGTCAAACAGCCTATTTTCCCAACTCCAATTTGTTTAAATGCCCCGATGATTTTTCTCCCGGGTTTTCTGCAGTATCCTGGACATTAACTTTCAATTCCTGGAGACTCCAGGGCAATCCTGGAGGGTTGGCAACCCTACATATGAGCAGGTATTCTGACATGCTCGTCCCTCTCAGTACCAGGTGGCCAACGATTAGGAGTGTGGGACTGAAATTCAGTAAGAGAACAGAGGAGCGGCCCCTTCAAACAATGAAGTAGGGGCTGCAATCTCTTACACTCCACATGTGTAAAAAACGCTTCCATCCAGTTCCGCAGAAGTTACGTGTAGCCTGGGTATCAGTAAAGTGGCTTAAAAGCATATTGAGTAAATCCCCAATGGCGCTGGGAAGGGTCCCCGCATAGCGAGCCTTCCATTGGGGTCAGGGACGGCGGGATGGAGCACTAGCGCAGGTCCGGATGGTAGACAAGGAAGAGGAAGTGGAGAGCGTGCAGGAGCTGTTTGTACAGGAATTATGGAGTTGTGGATTCCGAAGCAGCGTCTTCGTCATGATAGCCCCTACCTCTGATGGCGGAGAGCTCTTGCTGGAGGCAATCGTGTTCCAGACTCTGATCAGATCCCGATAGAAGACGGGCAGCTCCTGCAAGGCCCACATGTACTACATAGAATTAACTAGAATTTTACAGCACAGAAACAGGCCATTCGGCCCAACTGGTCGATGTCGGTGTTTATGCTCCACACGAACCTCCTCCCTCCTTACTTCATCTCACCCTATCAGGATATCCTTCTATCCCTTTCTCCCTCATGGACTGTGTAATCTGCTTCTCTGTGGGTAGCACTCTCGCCTCTGAGTCAGAAGGTTGTGAATCCCACTCCAGGGAGCTGAGCACAAAATCCAGGCTAACACGCCCAGTGTTATATTGAGGGAGTGCTACACTGTCGGAGGTGCCATCTTTTGGATGAGACATTAAACCGAGGCCCCGTCTGCCCTCTCGTGTGGATGTAGAAGATCTCATGACACTATTTCGAAGAGCAGGGGAGCTCTCCCGGATGTGCTGGCCAATATTTATCTCTCAACCAACTCCTAAAAAACATGAGCTGATCGTTACCACATTGCTGTTTGTGGGATCTTGCTGTGCAAAAATTGGCTGCCGCGTTTCCTACATTACAACAGTGGCTACACTTCAAACATACTTCATTGGCTGTAAAGCGCTTTGGGACGTCCTGAGGTTGTGAAAGGTGCTATATAAATGCAAGTTCTTTCTTTACTTGCTTAGCTTCCCCTTAAATGCATCTAGGCTATTTGCCTCAACTACTCCTTGAGGTAGCGAGTTCCACATTCCCACCACTCTCTGGGTAGAAAAGTTTCTCCTGAATTCCTTATTGGATTTATTAGTGACGATCTTATATTGATGACCCCTAAACCATGCTGCTTTATGAAAAGGAGTCACCTGTCCGAATTCAGGCCATGCATCTGGCAGAAGTACGTTGCCAGCGCACACCATTGGGGGAAGGATCCTTGACAGACAGGTGTCTCTGCAGGGTTTGAAGGCGGAAAGTCGCAACCTGGGTGCAAAGGCACGCCATTGGTAGAACGTAAGGCAGATTTATTGCATGTGTGCTTTCATTGCTTAGAAACTTCATCATTAAAAGCAGTGTTACTAATAATTATATTTAAAGGCCATTGATTATGAATTGATTTTGCATCTAGGAACATAGGAACATAGGAACAGGAGTAGGCCATTCAGCCCCTCGTGCCTGCTCCGCCATTTGATAAGATCATGGCTGATCTGTGATCTAACTCCATATACCTGCCTTTGGCCCATATCCCTTAATACCTTTGGTTGCCAAAAAGCTATCTATCTCACATTTAAATTTAGCAATTGAGCTAGTATCAATTGCCGTTTGCGGAAGAGAGTTCCAAACTTCGACCACCCTTTGTGTGTAGAAATGTTTTCTAATCTCGCTCCTGAAAGGTCTGGCTCTAATTTTTAGACTGTGCCCCCTACTCCTAAAATCCCCAACCAGCGGAAATAGTTTCTCTCTATCCACCCTATCTGTTCCCCTTAATATCTTATAAGCTTCGATCAGATCACCCCTTAACCTTCGAAACTCTAGAGAATACAACCCCAATTTGTGTAATCTCTCCTCGTAACTTAACCCTTGAAGTCCGGGTATCATATCTCATGTGACACGTTTAAACACATAGCAGTATTAATGAATGACACTGCGAACAATGTGTTACTAAGGCCCTTTCACTTGTGACTGGTGCACCATCCATAGCTGTGGGAGAATTCCCACTATGCACAATTATACAAACATGCGAGCATACAAGAAGGATGGGAAAAGGCCATCAGATCCATCAGGCCCACCCCACCCATACATAGTGCAGCCTCGCACACCAGTAACCCACCCCCTAGTCACCCAGTCTCCTGGGAGAGGCCCCAAAAATAAAAGAGGATAAAACTTGAGGCCATTTTAGGACGAAATTCCTCTTCGACTCCCTAAGGCAACCAAGCAAAGCTCCAGGAGTCGGCAGAAATCCATGAACCTTCTAATCCCAGCTAAATTGCATTTGCCCTCTGTGATGTCCTTCTCTCTCAAGAGCTTGTCCAACTCCCTTTTGAATACAATATGCTGGACTTCCCAATTCACATAGTCTATTAAGCGGAATTGAATTGAAACAGGCACTGAATCCCACCACTCTGCTCAAGTCTCCAAACCAAGGCAACCGAGAAAACCACATAAGTAATTTCCGTTTACCCAATATTGAGTGCACACTCTCTCCTCATAAAGAACACACCCCACTGATCTAATCCCAGGGAATTTAGGCACAGGTTCGCCCCCTAAGTTCACACAAGGGAATTGCTGAAGTTTAACCAACTAAAAAGGGCGGTGGAAGCAGATTCAATAGTAACTTTCAAAAAGGAATTGGATAAATACTTGAAAAGGAAAAATTTACAGGGCTGTGAGGAAAGAGCAGGGGATTGGGACTAATTGGATAGCTCTTTCAAAGAGCCGGCACAGGCATGATGGGCTGAATGGCCTCCTCCTGTTGTATGAGATACTATAATTCTATGAAAAGCCTGTAGATTACATGCTGGTCAGCTTCCTACTGGCTTGTCCAGCTAACACCACCCTACCCGGTAGTTACTTACCCATCGGATTACCTGGAGCCAAGGGGAAAGAATCTCTCCCAGTGATGGGTCTGCCCCTATGGGTCCCATCGATGAGCCAGGATGGCTTGTGAATCTTTAACAACACCCTGAAATACAGCAGATCTGCCTGGCTCTGGTGTCAGATCATAGGCCTGGAGTTTTCTCCATGGACGGAACCCGGAATTTGGACACGAAATTGCACCCGTTTTGCCAATGTCAAGTTGCACCCAAGTATCCTTGCAATCTCATTAGAATTTGCCCGAATGTAAAAATAGCCGTGAATCCGCGTAATATCCGAGCGTGATTGAAACGTAATTGGAATAGAGCCAATGGGGGCTCAAGGTGCGAGGGTGGAGGGCTATAAAAGTCGAAGACAAAAGATATTTCCTTCGAAATGAGGCTGGGGACTGCAAGGTAAGCAGCACACAGCTCTCTGTCCTGTCGATTTTTAAAACTAATTCATTTAAATTGCTCTGTAGACAGTCTGAATTGTCTCAAACTTTTCCCTTCTTACAAATGACTGCTGCTGAATCACAGAAGAAGGTTGCCCAGGAGAGGGCCTTCAACATCGCTGGTGGAGGGCCTTCAGGTACTCTTGGATGAGGTAGAAGGGAGGTGCGAGCGCATGATCTGCTCCCCAACATCCCAACCTTCGCATATGGGTCTGGCTGGAGGCAGGCATGGGCCGAGGTCGCAGGGGCATTTAGTGCCACGCCAATCGTGGCGGAGCAGAGCTGAAAGAAGTTTAATGACCTGACTAGAGCAGGGAAGGTAAGTAACTCACGATGCCATGACTTCCTCCCACGCCCAACATGGTTGCCACACTCAGGCGGAACGAGCTGACTCGTGACCTATTGGTGCAACTCCCCCCCCCCCCCCACACCCTCCAATAGATACAGTCCAGTCACTCGTTCAATTACTCCACACGCTTAAAAACACAGGTCTAATCTTTTCCAATTTTGTTTTTGTAGGGCAAGAATGCGCACAATGTCCGCAAGAGGGTGCAGTGGGTGGGGGAGGGGGTCCCAAACCTCTAATCGCTGACTCCCCCCGACCCATGAGCCACACCATCGTGGCCGAGGTGGGTGGGGAGAGTCCACAATCAGGTGAGTACCTGCCCCCGGGCTATTTATCAACGCTTCCACACAGGATGCTTGGGAGGATTCCCACCCCCATTACCCCCCCTCCCCACACCCCCCCCTTGGGGCATCTCGGAACTGGCAAGGGCAGCCATTTTAACCCTTTGTTTTTCTTCCCGCAGGTGATGACATGAAGGAGGGCAACTGCTGCAGAGGAGGAGGGGGATGTCTTGGAGAAGGATGAGGAGGTGGAGGAATGGGTGAGGGTGTGGGAAAGAGAAGGGGAGCAACTTCTGGAGGAGATGGAGGGAGAGGACTCTGGGTTTGTTATGCAGCCCTTGCCCGTTGGGCTGCCAGACGAGGGCTCGATGGAAAGCCAGAGCTCCACGCCTATGCTCCTTCCTGGGAGTGCAGCCTCCAACCCCACCTCAGGCCACCCCCAAGCAGAGACCGAGTCAACTGGCTTTCCCTAAGCAAGCAGCAGTGTGGACACAGATAACTGTACCGAGTGAGTGATTCAGTGCCAGGTTAGCTCCCAGGCGTCTGACTCTGGTATTGGAGAGGGGGAAGACTCGGAGGAGGTGGAGGATGCAGCTACCTCTCTGGAGAGACCTGTCAGAAGGTGCCACGGAGTGGTGGGTCAGCGGACCCTGCCTTGTTGACTGCAGGAATGAAGACGCGCCTGCTGATAGAGCATCAAAGAGGGAGGAGGGCCCTGGGCCCCATCAACAAAAACATGGACAACCTTGTCGGCCTGGCCTTCGAGTATGATCAGCAAAAGCATCGAACGGGTGACGCTACAGCTCCAGGAGCCCATGCAGCAGTTGACTGCTGCTTTGGGAAACCAGGCAGGTCCCCTGTCACGGGGCGATGAAGTAGACATCAGGGTCCCCAACTTAATGGAGGCTCAGGCTTCAGCTCTTCAGGCTTTGGGAGACAGGCTAGAGGGCGTGATGAGCAGGTGGAGAAAGAAAGAGATCTGGGCGTTCCAGTGCATAGATCTTTAAAGGTTCATGAACAATGCCGTGAAACAATAGCGAGAGTGAATAGGGTGCTGGGGTGTATTTATAGGACAATTGACTATAAAACAAAGCACACTATTTTGTCTTTGTACAAGGGCTTGGTCAGACCTCAGTTAGACTACTGTGTCCAGTTTTGGCTTTCTCACACGGTGGGTGATAATGAGGCTTTAGAAAGGGTGCAGAGGAGGGCCACTAGATTCAGTGATCTTGGTTATCAAGATAGACTAAAAGAGCTGGGACTCTACACTTTAGAGAAGCGTAGACTTAGGGGTGATCTGATCGAGGTTTATAAGACGATGAAGGGAGTTGATTGTGTTGTAGTTGACAGTTTGTTCCAATTAAATACATTAGGGAGGACCAGGGGTCACAATTTGAAGTTGTATGAGGCCAGATCTAGGTTAGATATCAGGAGGTGGTTCTTTTCCCAGAGAATAGTGGCCCTTTGGAACAGGCTGCTGGCTCGTGCGGTGGACACCGGTTCGCTGAATTCCTTCAAGTGAGAGCTGGACCTGTTTCTGGCTGGGGCGGAGATCACCTCGTACAAAAGGTAGGAACTACATAGCATTAATCGGGGCCAGAGTGATCTCCTGGACTAGTTTCCATTGCCTAAGGAGGTCATAGAGGAATTTCCCAGATTTTTCCCCCTAAATTGGCCTGCTTTTTATGGTATCACAATTTGTGTGGGACAGGCTGGATGGACCAGAGGGTCTTTTCCTGTCTGACATTGTTCGTATGTTAATATTGTGGATGAAATTTTGATAACTCATCAGTGATAGACCTCAAGAGTGACTGGCAATGTTGATAGATATCTTGATATTGTACTTGAGATTTAAAGGTAGGAATGTTAACAGTAATGCTCGGACTTGGGGAGGGACACAGGAAAAGCTTTATTTTTTTCATCAACTGTGACAGGGTTGAGCAGGTTTAATTGAAAGTTAAGCAAGCAGTCAACCCCAAGCCTCTTCGTTCATCTCCATTTAACAGCACATTGTGTGGTAATTATTCCTTCATCATGAAACAGTCACAACAATTCTTTTATTCTCATTAGTAGCACGTATGCTTGGCAAAAAGCAGTGCCCATGCGAGGTGCCAGCTGAAGTGAAAATATGAAAAAGAACAGGAGCCTGTCGCTTTCAGAATTCAAATTGCACGCTTGTTTTGAGCCAGCAAGTGCAGGCCGTACCTCAGATATTTAACAACTTCAGATGTCTGATCATGAGATTTTTGATCAAAGGATCTTCATGTAAGCCTACCATAGACAAGAACCATAGCCATCTTTGATTGTCTACATCAATAATTCACTCCAACAGCCTCTTGACATATAGACTAAAAAGCAAATCTAGAGAACAGACTGCTCCGATATACAAGGAGGGTCAGGATAGATACATATTTTAAATGTATAATCTTCTCTGTTTGTACTCAGTTGCCTAAAGGCATTTCAAGAGCTTTGAACTCAAGTCTATATAGTTACTTGTGATGTCTTCAGAGCAGATAAGGTAACCTCCTCCCTTGATCAAGCTTACAGGCAACATGAGTTTTGTTTCTGAACACCAGGCGGTTATGAAACGGAAGGCAGATTTCAGTCACTTCAGATGAATTCCTTTCTACTGTTTCACAGTAAACCTCAACACCTTGAATGTGATGGGTTTCCTTCCCCCTGTTCTTGCTGTGCATCAATGCTCTGCTGCCCCATCGGTCTGCCCTGTTAGCTGCCGTAACTACTCCATGGTACATCCTTGAGGGGCTGTTGAAGAGTTGCGATGATCTGCTCTGCCAATTGTTGGTGACTCACCTCGTGGCCGCTCAGTTCAATCCCACCGAGTGCACAATCTGCTTGCAAAGAATGAGGCAACAGAAACAACGTTAACAGTTGAGTTGGAGTGTGGTGTGATGCTGTAACATAACCGCGGGGCTGAAATTAATCCGTAAACCATGAGAGTAGCCTTGTGTACCTAACTCGCACCAAGTCCCGTTCACCCATCATCCCTGTGCTCGCTGACCTACATTGGCTCCCGGTCCGGGAACACCTCGATTTTAAAATTCTCATCCTTGTTTTCAAATTGCTCCGTGGCCTCGCCCCTCCCTATCTCTGTAACCTCCTCCAGCCCTACAATCCTCCGAGATCTCTGCGCTCCTTCAATTCCTCCCTCTTGCGCATCCCCGATTTTAATCGCTCCACCATTGGGGGCCGTGCCTTTAGATGCCTAGGCCCTAAGCTCTGAAACTCCCTCCCTAAATCACTCCGCCTCTCTACCTCTCTCTCCTCCTTTAAGACGCTCCTTAAAACCTACCTCTTTGACCAAGCTTTTGGTCACCTGTCCTAATATCTCCTTATGTGGCTCGGTTTCAATTTTGGCTGATAATCGCTCCTGTGAAGCGCCTTGGGGTGTTTTACTACATTAAAGGCGTGATATAAATGCAAGTTGTTGTTGTTGTATACCATTGAAGCACCTTGATCATCATACAGCCTATAACTCAGTCCAGCCTAAGCCCTGTTTCCTGTTTTGGATCCTATTGGTACCAGCAGCCTTCCTGAGGTATGGTCCTGTTGGTACCAGCAGCCTTCCTGGGGTATGGTCCCATTGGTAACAGCAGCCTTCCTGAGGTATGGTCCTGTTGGTACCAGCAGCCTTCCTGGGTATGGTCCTATTGGTACCAGCAGCCTTCCTGAGGTATGGTCCTGTTGGTACCAGCAGCCTTCCTGGGGTATGGTCCTATTGGTACCAGCAGCCTTCCTGAGGTATGGTCCTGTTGGTACCAGCAGCCTTCCTGGGGTATGGTCCTATTGGTACCAGCAGCCTTCCTGGGGTATGGTCCTATTGGTACCAGCAGCCTTCCTGGGGTATGGTCCCATTGGTAACAGCAGCCTTCCTGGGGTATGGTCCTATTGGTACCAGCAGCCTTCCTGAGGTATGGTCCTGTTGGTACCAGCAGCCTTCCTGAGGTATGGTCCTGTTGGTACCAGCAGCCTTCCTGGGGTATGGTCCTATTGGTACCAGCAGCCTTCCTGAGGTATGGTCCTGTTGGTACCAGCAGCCTTCCTGGGGTATGGTCCTATTGGTACCAGCAGCCTTCCTGAGGTATGGTCCTGTTGGTACCAGCAGCCTTCCTGGGGTATGGTCCTATTGGTACCAGCAGCCTTCCTGAGGTATGGTCCTGTTGGTACCAGCAGCCTTCCTGGGGTATGGTCCTATTGGTACCAGCAGCCTTCCTGGGGTATGGTCCTATTGGTACCAGCAGCCTTCCTGGGGTATGGTCCTATTGGTACCAGCAGCCTTCCTGAGGTATGGTCCTGTTGGTACCAGCAGCCTTCCTGAGGTATGGTCCTGTTGGTACCAGCAGCCTTCCTGGGGTATGGTCCTATTGGTACCAGCAGCGTTCCTGAGGTATGGTCCTGTTGGTACCAGCAGCCTTCCTGGGGTATGGTCCTATTGGTACCAGCAGCCTTCCTGAGGTATGGTCCTGTTGGTACCAGCAGCCTTCCTGGGGTATGGTCCTATTGGTACCAGCAGCCTTCCTGAGGTATGGTCCTGTTGGTACCAGCAGCCTTCCTGGGGTATGGTCCTATTGGTACCAGCAGCCTTCCTGGGGTATGGTCCTATTGGTACCAGCAGCCTTCCTGGGGTATGGTCTCTTTGGTGCCAGCAGCCTTACTGGGGTATGGTCCTATTGGTACCAGCAGCCTTCCTGGGGTATGGTCCTATTGGTACCAGCAGCCTTCCTGGGGTATGGTCCTATTGGTACCAGCAGCCTTCCTGGGGTATGGTCCTATTGGTACCAGCAGCCTTCCTGAGGTATGGTCCTATTGGTACCAGCAGCCTTCCTGGGGTATGGTCCTGTTGGTACCAGCAGCCTTCCTGAGGCATGGTCCAATTGGTACCAGCAGCCTTCCTGGGGTATGGTCCAATTGGTACCAGCAGCCTTCCTGGGGTATGGTCCTATTGGTACCAGCAGCCTTCCTGGGGTATGGTCCTGTTGGTACCAGCAGCCTTCCTGAGGTATGGTCCAATTGGTACCAGCAGCCTTCCTGGGGTATGGTCCTATTGGTACCAGCAGCCTTCCTGAGGTATGGTCCTATTGGTACCAGCAGCCTTCCTGGGGTATGGTCCTGTTGGTACCAGCAGCCTTCCTGAGGCATGGTCCTATTGGTACCAGCAGCCTTCCTGGGGTATGGTCCCATTGGTAACAGCAGCCTTCCTGGGGTATGGTCCTGTTGGTACCAGCAGCCTTCCTGGGGTATGGTCCCATTGGTAACAGCAGCCTTCCTCGGGTATGGTCCTGTTGGTACCAGCAGCCTTCCTGGGGTATGGTCCTATTGGTACCAGCAGCCTTCCTGAGGTATGGTCCTATTGGTACCAGCAGCCTTCCTGGGGTATGGTCCTATTGGTACCAGCAGCCTTCCTGAGGTATGGTCCTATTGGTACCAGCAGCCTTCCTGGGGTATGGTCCTATTGGTACCAGCAGCCTTCCTGGGGTATGGTCCTATTGGTACCAGCAGCCTTCCTGGGGTATGGTCCCATTGGTAACAGCAGCCTTCCTGGGGTATGGTCCTGTTGGTACCAGCAGCCTTCCTCGGGTATGGTCCTATTGGTACCAGCAGCCTTCCTGGGGTATGGTCCTATTGGTACCAGCAGCCTTCCTGAGGTATGGTCCTATTGGTACCAGCAGCCTTCCTGGGGTATGGTCCTGTTGGTACCAGCAGCCTTCCTCGGGTATGGTCCTATTGGTACCAGCAGCCTTCCTGGGGTATGGTCCTACTGGTACCAGCAGCCTTCCTGAGGTATGGTCCTATTGGTACCAGCAGCCTTCCTCGGGTATGGTCCTATTGGTACCAGCAGCCTTCCTGGGGTATGGTCCTATTGGTACCAGCAGCCTTCCTGGGGTATGGTCCTGTTGGTACCAGCAGCCTTCCTCGGGTATGGTCCTATTGGTACCAGCAGCCTTCCTGGGGTATGGTCCTATTGGTACCAGCAGCCTTCCTGGGGTATGGTCCTGTTGGTACCAGCAGCCTTCCTCGGGTATGGTCCTATTGGTACCAGCAGCCTTCCTGAGGTATGGTCCTATTGGTACCAGCAGCCTTCCTGGGGTATGGTCCTATTGGTACCAGCAGCCTTCCTGAGGTATGGTCCTATTGGTACCAGCAGCCTTCCTCGGGTATGGTCCTATTGGTACCAGCAGCCTTCCTGGGGTATGGTCCTATTGGTACCAGCAGCCTTCCTGGGGTATGGTCCTGTTGGTACCAGCAGCCTTCCTCGGGTATGGTCCTATTGGTACCAGCAGCCTTCCTGGGGTATGGTCCTGTTGGTACCAGCAGCCTTCCTGAGGTATGGTCCTGTTGGTACCAGCAGCCTTACTGGGGTATGGTCCTATTGGTACCAGCAGCCTTCCTGGGGTATGGTCCTATTGGTACCAGCAGCCTTCCTGAGGTATGGTCCAATTGGTACCAGCAGCCTTCCTGAGGTATGGTCCAATTGGTACCAGCAGCCTTCCTGGGGTATGGTCCCATTGGTGCCAGCAGCCCCTCTTCTCCACCCCTCCCCCGGGTACCGTATGTAAGAAAGTTCAGTACATGACACTAGCTGAGAAATCCCACTGTCTGATATAAGCATCAAAAGGCTTAATACATTTGTATGAAATTGCTGTATCCCTATTTTAACAGAGGTGTTAACCCATTCATTTTAAACAGTCTAATGTCCCCATTAAAACAGCAGACAGGGTAATTCCATTCAAATGCAATAAGCGTTTATATTGCACAGCGGAATTGCTAGATTATTATCATTTAAGTGAAAATGGAGGCAGTTTAGTGATATTATATTTGTTGAAGTTACTTGTGATCAGTCAGTGTATTTTTAGCCTGCAGAAGAATCGGCTTTTCAATATTCAGGGGTTCTTCTGATATGCAAATACTTGGGACCCGAGAAAAGGAACCCTTACAATCTGGATTTGCATGTAAAGGTTTCAAATCTAAAACTAGAACATTATACAAATTCTGTGCTTTCCAAGGGCCATATTTTCCTCCTTTTACTAATTTTAGTGAAATAGTAGTCCAATATAGGCTAAAAAAACAGACTGGCCACAACTGTCCTGAGGAGCCTTTGTACTCTGAACTGGATAATGAGGAAAAAAAAGAGTGGATTTTTGGAAGGGTTTCAAAGCTTTTGTCTTTCTGGGTCACATAGGTACATAATATGGACCCCCAGGACAGAAAGAAGAAAGAAAGACTTGCATTTATACAGCGCCTTTCACAACCTCAGGACATCCCAAAGCGCTTTACAACCAATGAAGTACTTTTGAAGTGTAGTCACTGTTGTAAAGTAGGAAACACGGCAGCCAATTTGCGCACAGCAAGATCCCACAAACAGCAATGTGATAATGACCGGATTATCTGTTTCTAGGTATTGGTTGAGGGATAAATATTGGCCAGGACACCAGGGAGAACTTCCCTGCTCTTCTTTGAAATAGTGTCATGGAATCTTTTACATCCACCTGAGAGGGAAAATGGGGCCTTGGTTTAACATCTCATCTGAAAGACAGCACCTCTGACAGTGCAGCACTCCCTCAGTACCGCACTGGAGTATCAGCCTAGATTTTGTGCTCAAGTCTTTGGAGTGGGACTATGAACTCATTCCCTTCTGACTCAGAGGCGAGAGTGCTACCCACTGAGCCACGGCTGACACCCACAGGAGCCACATATAAAGTTTAACATTTGCATTAAGTTGCACATTTCTCGAGTCACTGATACGAACAGGTCTTAGTGTTCTGATTTGGGATTAATCTATCAGTACAGCAACAGCATTAAGAACAGACCCAAATCTCCAGGCTTATGAAATTCACACAGGACAAATCAGCAAAAAGTAAACAATATAAGCACAAGTAGGAATGTGTTACCTGGACTTTCTGAGCCAGGTCACCAGGGCTTGAGGGCTACATGTAGCCCCAGGGCTGCGATTGGACACTCCTGCTGTAGAAGATAATCAGAAAGTGAGTACTTAGCTCCAGGTCAACTCGTGATCTTAACAAGGAGCATTATCACAGCAGCGACAGAAGTGAATAGTCGGAATCTCCAGCCCCAGATCAAGCATATCGTAGCCATTGGTGGGTATCTCATAGGGCTGTAGGAGAAAGAGAGGGCAACGGGCATAGGAGGCACATCCCTTGCAGCAGGTACTACTCCAGGCAGGAGGACTACCATAGCAGGGCGTGATGTTGGAGCCGCTTGGGTTCAGTGGGGAAGCTGTGACTGAGACGTGAAGGACTGCAGGAGTGGCCAACCATCCATACCACACTGCCAGTGGCAAGGAAGGTCACCACTTCTCTCATCTTCTATGTCACAGAGTCCCTCTAGGTACCTAAAGGGGACAGTCACCCGCTCTGCTACGAAGGACCCTGCTACACAAGCTTCAGAATTGACCAGTAGCACTGCTGGCAGAGATAATACTAAGCTGGTGACTTCCCCAAGCTGTACAGCACCACTGGCTGTACAAATCAAACCATTTGTGCACAGACAACGATCCTCTAGCATACTTAAATAGGAAAGGCTATTGTTCCATAAATGTGCAGTTAAAGACTGCAGCTTGCTGCATGCTTGCCAATGGGGTATCAATGATGCTTTCGTTCTGAGGAAATCAAGGGCGCCACAGCTCTTGGAAGAAGGAAGGAAGGATGGACAGGTGACCCCTTAGAGATATGGACCACATGGTGCAACCATGGATGGGGACCCCTCTGCACATCTCTCACACCCTAGCAGATTACAGATCAGGCATGTGGGCAAACTAGGGCCCTCAATAAGCAAGTGTTTGGGTGCTAAAGCAACACCTTAGATGCTTGGACCAGTCGGGGAGGGGAGACGTTAACAATGTGCCGCTGAAAGGTTGTACAAAATGACAGCAGTGTGCTGCATAGTGTGTAGTATTACCACGGACAAAGGCCTCGCCGTAGACTTGCGTGATGAGCAACTGCAAACCGTTGGGAGAGCAGGAGGATGATTGCGAGCAGGAGCCATCAGCAGCCGAGCAGCCACTGCTGGCAAGGGAGGCAGGAGTGCCAGGGAGCTCGGCGGTGGTTATGCGTTAAAGAGCCTTAGAGAGGGAAACCCTACTAACTAAAATTTTTTGGCCATATCCGTATCTGTTCTGCCACTTTATAGTAATACCTTTATCAGACCCCTTGTGCTCTTCTTTAAGTCATGCATCTGTTCCCAAAGCTTTGACCTCAGACCTCCGGTCCTCAGAGTTGTTGAGACTGTCGTCATTGTCTGTGGCTCACTGCTACACTTGTTGACTCAATATCGTATTTTGAGGCTAAACTCCTGCACCAAAGCTGCCTTGGCGTTTCTCTATTAAACAGTTTACAAGGACTTCAGGCATCAGGTTCCCAGCAATGAAATCACTTCTCAGGAAGCGCACATTTTAAAAGTGCACATCCCCGCAATCTCGTAAACAAAGAACAAACATTTAACTCGTTTAAAGGGGCGATGCAGCCCTCAGTGATTGTCAGATTCCAATTCATTATCCAGCGCTCAGAGATGTTTCAGAACCCTGGGTTTGTTTTTCCTTGCTCGGAGTTGGAATTCAGAGGTTCACAAGGTACCCGAGGGAGGCTGGCACCGTGGAGCCATGTCATAGCACAAGCCAACACCTTTGGGAGATGAGGAGGGAAAATTGGGGGAGGGGGTAGAAAAGAAAGAGGAGGGGCTTTAATCCTGGTAGCCTGGGCTGAATTGAGCTTCAGATCCCAGCGGCGAGGGTACCACCCAGTGTGGAAATGGACAAAATCTGCCAAGAGCATGCCACCGTTTTCTTAAAGGGACAACAACACCGTAATGAAGCTGACCACTGATTTTACGTCAATGAATCATAATCAGCCCAGTCAGTAGTGACTTTGATTTGGAATTTAATTCAGACCTGATCCTCAACTTCCATCTCCCACTCCTGCCCCCTGACTGGACTTTCTAAGTGAATTTCCCAATCTGTGCCAATTATTACTATACTAAGAACAATTTTAGACAGCAGAGTCCCATTAATAGTTGTCAGGGTAGTGAAAATTTCAGCACATAAGGGTAGACTCCAACTCAACCTTAAGACACGGAACATAAGCAGGGTAGAAATTGGTATGCGCTGCGTCCGCTTTTCGGGCACAAAACGGGCGCAACGTTGACAAATTTAGCAGCGAGATGGCCTGCATGCATTCTGCGCGTGCCAAATGTCGAGTGCTCCCCCGACTCCACGATTGTCCCCTGCCCCCGTTGCTCGCTCCAGCCCCGGTCCCAGGACTTACCTTCAGGGCGCAAAGCAAGCCACCCAACATTGGCCACCTGCAGCGCCCGAGCTGCCTGTGGAGGCGCGACAGGCTGGTGCATAAAATGTTAGCGAGGCCCGATTTCAGGCCTCCCGGTTTGGGGCGCATAATACCTGCGCAACGTCGAGTCCATAACGGGCACAGACGAATTTCTAGCCCGAGCAAATGTGATATAAGTAGGACTGTCGACCCTTCCAACGCTGTAGACGAGTTTACTTGTCCAGGCACTTTTGGATCCTGACAACAAGTAGATCCAGTGGTGGCCAGCACTCCCTGGCTTTGATGCTTCTTGACATGAGATTGAAGGGAACCAGGTCAATTTATGGAATGTAAAGGTAAATTCACTGATCCCACACACCCAGTGGGAAGCCACATCATAGAAAGTGTGGGACGAAGAATTGATGCTACAGTATATGGAAATTTAATTCTCCATCCTGCTCCCACTCTGTCCTCGGCCTCCTACAATGAAGCTCAATGGAAGCTCAAGGAACAGCATCTCTTCTTTCTACTAGGCACTTTACAACCTTAACATTGAATTCAACAACTTCAGATCATAGCCACTGCTCCCATTTTTTTGTAAGGAGTCTTACAACACCAGGTTATAGTCCAACAGTTTTACTTGAAATCACAAGCTTTCGGAGGCTTCCTCCTTCGTCACCTGATGTTGTAAGACTCCTTACATTTGTCCACCCCAGTCCATCACCGGCATCTCCACGTCATGCCCATTTTTTTGGACAGCTGGTTTTGGTAATGGTTCTGCTGTAACCATTTACAGCTCCTCTAGACCCATCTTTTGTTACTTTACTTGTCTCATTATCACCTCCTTTTGCCTTACACCATCATCCCTTCTGTCATTTAATCACTCCTGCCCCTCACCCTACCAAAGGCATTTCCCTTTGTCCCACCCCCCCTTTTTTCCCTGGCTCTGTACTTGCTTAAAAACTGTTAAATCGCTAAATTCTTCCAATTCTGATGAAAGGTCATCGACCTGAAACGTTAAAAATCTATCGATCTCAGTCTCGAGAGTTCCAGTTGTCCCCAGCATCCACAACCTTTTGGGGGAGAGAATTTCAGATTTTCACTACTCTTTGTGTGGAAAAAGTGCTTCCTAATTTCCCTCCTATACGGCCTGGCTCTAATTTTAATCTTGATCTGGTTTCCCTCACCAGAGGAAATTGTTTCTCTGTATCTACCCTATTGAATCCTTTCAACATTTTAAACACCTCTGAGGGAGGGCAGACAGACAGAAAATGAAGGACTGAGAGAATTTTTTTTTAAAACCAACGGAGAGAGATGCTTCAATATACTTCCTGGAAGTAAAGGGAATTAGGGGTTACGGGGAGCGGGCAGGAAATTGGACATGAATTTAGATTTGAGGTTAGGATCAGATCAGCCATGATCTTATTGAATGGCGGAGCAGGCTCGAGGGGCCGATTGGCCTACTCCTGCTCCTATTTCTTATGTTCTTATACTGTGGTACTGAGTGGTAGGATACAAGCTCCACTTGAGGAATTCTCCATGTGGTGAATTCCCAATATCATCCGTACCATTAGAGGGAGACACTGAGCAGGAGTTGGGTGGTCCCACAGAGGGAGAAGTGACATTGCCAGATAAGTCACTGCAGGGCTGCTCTCACTCACCTCTTGTACACTGAGCTGGATACATGCCCTGAGGCTGAACAAGTTATCATAGTAGGTACAGCACAGAAGGAGGCCATTTGGCCCATCTTTGAAAGAGCTATCCAATTAGTCCCACTCCCCCTGCTCTTTCCCCATAGCCCTGAACAAAAAATGTTTTTCTTTGTTTTTGCACCTCTGATCTCTGATCGCTGTGTTTTACTTAAAGGTTTTGGTGTCTAAATTAAGCACATACATTACCAAAGTATATATAAACACACCGATTAATAAGGTATTGCTTTTGTGTTGTTCGGCGATAAGCTGCTGCAATATAATAAGAAAAACAGTGAATTTCAGGAAAGCTCCCATCTGCTTGGTTATGGTATATAATGATAACACTTCGTTTATTTCCCATGTCATCGAATGGAATAACTCTTTTGTTAGTGAAAATTGGGTTAATAAGGCCATAACGCAGGTTAATAAGGCCATAAAAAAGCAAAGCCCTGGGGTTCATTTCTAGAGGGATAGAATTGAATAGCAGAGAAGTTATGTTAAACGTGTACAGAACCTTGGTTTAACCACACTTGGTGTGCTGTGAACAGTTCTGGTCACCGTATTATAAAAAGGATATAGAGGCACCGGAGAAAGTGCAAAAAAGATTTACAAGGATGATACCAGAACTGAGAGGTCATACCAATCAGGAAAGATTGAGCAGGTTGGGGTTCTTTTCTCCAGAAAAGAGAAGACTGAGGGGTGACCTGATAGAGGTCTTCAAGATTATGAAGGGGTTTGATAGGGTAGAGATAGAGGGGGAGACCAAAACTAGGGGCCATAAATATAAGATAGTCACTAATAAATCGAATAGGGAATTCAGGAGAAATTTCTTTACCCATAGAGTGGTGAGAATGTGGAACTTGCTACCACAAGGAGTAGTTGAGGCGACTAGCTTAGATGCATTCAAGGGGAAGCTAGATAAACACATAAGGGAGAAAGGACGAGAAGGATATGCTGATAGGGTTCGATGAAGTAGGGAGGGAGGAGGCTCATGTGGAGCATAAACACCGGTATGGACCTGTTGGGCTGAATGGCCTGTTTTTGTGCTGTACATTCTATGTAAAAAAAATCTGAGCAGTAATTCTCTCCTGTTGAGAATATACCTCAAAGATAAATGAAATCAGCACCTCTAGTTCGAAAATCGTCTCACCCCCATATCCAAGTTTTTCCAGGTGTCAGCTGTGGCTCAGTTGGTAGCACTCGTGCCTCTGAGTCAGAAGATCGTGGGTTCAAGTCCCACTCCAGAGACTTGAGTACAAAATCCAAGCTGATTCTCCCACTGTAGTACTGTCAGTAGATGCTGTCTTTCAGATAAGATATTAAACCAAGCAACCACATCTGCTCTCTCAGCTGGTTGTAAAAGATATCAAGGCACTATTTCAAAGAAAAGTGATGGTGTTCTTCCTAGCTGATATTTATCCCTCAACAAACACCTACCTGGTCATTATCAAATAATGGGGGGACTATGCAAATTGGCTGCTGAGTTTCCTACATTAAACAGTGCTTACACTTCAAAAGTACTTTATTGGCTGTAAAGCGGTTTGGGACATCCTGAGGTTATGAAAGGTGCTACGTCAAATACAAGTTCTTTCTTTGTAGCTCCACGGGGTGCAGCACCCTTCAGTACCTCATTCAAGTGGCCATTCTTCATTACTGAGCCTAGACAGTGCTCGTCAACTGTGGGAAGCCTTGTGTTCAAGCTCCATCTCTAGCAGGAGTCACTGGATAGTGACCAGGAGCGGGAATCCTGCCTGAATTATCTTCTCCTGTAGCCCAACTGTGCTGGGGCCACTTGTACTGTTTCCTTACTGGCCTCCCAGCTGAGATCAGCCAGCCAGTACGGACTCTGGGATCAAACCTGGGATCCATCTGATCTGTAAGATTCAGTAGCACGCTGGTCAGTGCAACTTCTAACTGAGCCTTAGTTATAACATGTTTAATCTCTGGACACTCACTGCAGCCATAGGGCTGAAACGCAAGGCTTTCCTGATGGGCTGGAGCCCAGTTTGTAGCAAGCTAAGATTGGAGCATTAGGCCTACAGTGTTATAGCCCTACCTCCAAACTGAGCTCATATAATTAGATCAAATTCTCCTTTCTAACTTAGTAAAAATCTTTAAAAAAAACACAGCGATAAACACCAGAGGACCGATGTTAAGTTCAGTACATGCCATCCCCCGTATTCACGTCCTAGCTCGAAGCTCCTTCCTTTCCTGATGGCAGTGAGTCATGTGGAAGTATAGTTCCAGGGGTGTCAGCTGACTTCCTGAGCCTCCATCAGGCGGCCATTTTTCACATTTCAGCCTCTTCAATTCAGCTATTTGACCATAGGCGGGGTGGGGGAGGGGAGATCTCAGCTGAGCTCCATTCTGTCCTCATCCAGCTGCCATGTACGTGTACATTCCAGCAGTGGTCAGTGGGTAGCGAGCAGGAATGGGAAACCTGACTGACTTTCCTTTCCCAGTACAGGACACTAAGGCCTCTTGTAACACTCTCACCACTTCCCTGGCCTGGGCCAACTAACTTAGTACAGGCCGGAGAGGGAACCTGGGACCTGTGTGACTCAGGCCCACACCACCCAGTGCAATTACCCACTGAGCCATTCGGGAGACCGAAACCTTCCCTTTAAAAAGATGCCAGGTAGGAGCCCTGGCTCATACACCACCAGCCCTCCTGGAAATCTCTGTATCTTGAAGTTCTGCACTGTTAAAAATCAAAGCTTTGAGATCAATAGATAGCAATAGGATGGGTTCTGCTGCCAATGATATCTGAGGAGAACAAACTTGGATTAAAGACAACTGCACACCTTGAAGTGGAAATTGCAGCAGCTCCAGCTCAGTGATTACACTGAGGGCCACAGGGCAAAGAGCTTGGCGTTTGATATTCCACTAGTCAACTGAACAGTAAGAGGTGCATCTCTTTAGCTTTAATAGTCAGTTTGTACCATGAAATGATAGATACTAATTGGTATCAGTCTCATTACAGACAGTTGGTCAGATAGGCAGAAAAGTTTCACCTTATCAGTTTTGAATTGGGAAAGGAGACTTCCTCAATGGTTCCAGGATGCTATGGTTTTGAGGCATGTAGACCAGGTAGACCCTGATCTGTGTGGAGTTGGTTGATCTCAGGTGGCAGTGGCAGCCAAGGTGGTAGTGGGGATAATACAATTGACATCAATGTCCTTATTCTTGGGATGTGGGCACCACCGACAAAGCCAACATTTATTGCCCATCCCTAGTTGTCCTTGAAAAGGTGGTGGTGGGCCTTCTTCTTGAACCGCTGCAATGTAACCGTTGCCACTTCAGAGGGCAGTTGTGTGGGACTGGAGTCACATACAGGCCAGACTGGGTAAGGATGGCAGGCTTCCTTCCCTGAAGGACATTGGTGAACCCATTGGATTTTTACAACAATCGGACAGCTTCATTCACGGTCAGTTTTTTTATTTCCAGATTTTTAAAACTGAAGTTAAATTCACAAACTGCCATGGTGGATTCAAACTCACTTTTTGCAGGATTATTAGTCCAGGCCTCTGGATTACTAATACCAGTAACACAACCACTACACTACTGACCTGGGGCCATAGAGAGCAAAAACAAATAGACCAAAGTTCCCAGTACATGGACATCAGGGGTTAGTGTTTTACAAGCAAAGTGTTTGCCCAGACAGTTGCCTTCCCCTTTAAGAGAAGGTTTGTCCATTCATTTCAACGCACCATGGCCTGGAAATGATGCTGGCTGAAAATGGTGTATAAAAGTTTAACGTGTTTGTGTGACATTTCTTTAGCAGAAGTGTCAATTCATTTTAAAATGAACAGGTTAGCATCTCCACAAAAGTAGCAGACAAAGAAATTTCATGGCAGCATGTTAAGCAGTGGGACACTAATACCACACAGCATCATTTCCACGTTTAAGTTGCTGTGAAAGTGGAGCTCCAGGCTGTGAACTTCTACTGAATAACATCATCTCGTTCTAATTTAGTTCTATCACTTCATCTACTCAGGAAAACATCTGCTTGATAATGAGTATTTTCTATCTCAGGGCAACCTTAGAGAGAACCTAGCAACAACAGCAATAACTTGCATTTATATAGCGCCTTTAACATAGAAAAATGTCCCAAGATGCTTTGCAGAGGCGTAATCGGACAAAAATGGGCAACGAGCCACATAAGGAGATATTAGGACAGGTGACCAAAAGCTTGGTCAAAGAGGTAGGTATTTAAGAACGTCTCAAAGGAGGAGAGAGAGGTAGAGAGGTTTAGGGAGGGAATTCCAGAACTTAGGGTCTAGGCAGCTGAAGGCACGGCCGCCAATGGTGGAGTGTTTAAAATCGGGGATGTACAAGAGGCCAGAATTGGAGGAGCGCTGAGATCTCGGAGGGTTGCAGGGCTGGAGGAGGTTACAGAGATAGGGAGGGGCGAGGCCATGGAGGGATTTAACACAAGGATGAGAATTTTATAATCAAGGCGTTGCTGGACCGGGAGCCAATGTAGGTCAGCGAGCACAGGGGGTGATGGGTGAACGGGACTTGGTGCGAGTTGGGATACGGGCAGCAGAGTTTTAGATGAGCTCAAGTTTATGGAGGGTGGAAGATGGGAGGCTGGCCAGGAGAGCATTGGAATAGTCAAGTCTAGAGGTAACAGGCACGGATGAGGGTTTCAGCAGCGGATGGGCTGAGGCAGGGGCGGAGATGGGCGATGTTACAGAGGTGGAAGTAGGCAGTCTTGGTGATGGAGCAGATATGGGGCCAGAAGCTCATCTCAGGATCAAATAGGATGCCAAGGTTGCGAACGGTCTGGTCCAGCCTCAGACAATGGACAGGGAGAGAGATGGAGTTGCTGGCTAGGGAACGGAGTTTCTGGCGGGGACCACATAGGGAAGTTTTTTAATCAGGTTTTGTTAAAAAGATTTTGCTAAACTTCTCTGATGGTTCAATTGATAAGTGTACCACCCAGTGTGAACTGAACTATACAGACCAGGATGGTCCCAGGTTTGATCTCTGGTCTATGCAGAGTTAAACGATTGTAGTAGGGGCACTATAATTGTCTTCAAAGCTCTGGGCTAGGGAGAGCAGACACCCAGGGAGTATAATTCCTTTATGTCTTCAAAAAGTCTGCCTATTTCTGTTTGTGAGTATCACTTAGCCACCAAACTGGCGGATCCATCTGCTGCTGGAATCCTCATCCAGACTTGATTATTCCAATGCTCTCCTGGCTGGCCTCCCACCTACCAGCTGAATGAAAAGCAGGATGGCCTTTTCCAGTCCAGACAGCAGCCCACTAACCAAGTTCATCTCCAGGCTGCCTGGACATAGGCAGATCAACACCGGCTCTGGAAGCCAAAGGGTCTGGAAGGAGAATAGAGAGAAGCCCCATGACTTGAGGGTAGCAACGAATGTAATGTGAAAATGGAACTGCAAAGGCCGCAGGCTTTAACGTGAACTGCAAGCCCATGTTTAAATATGATAGCTACAGTCTTCTAAACTGAAGTAGTCCTGCCATAAATTCTACTCAAGTCACTTTTACAGATCGACAGTGGCACTAGAGGTGGCCCCAACTCACTAAGGATCCTGAATGTCTTTGAACAAGAAAGAAAGGAGGAACTTCTATTTATATAATGGCCCGGAATTTCCTCTGAGCTGTTCCCGCTCCACTGCCGTAACTCCGTTGGAAGTGTGGCGGACACTTAAACCGCTCTTCTGGTGAAATTAGGGCAGCAGCTCTGAGGAAATTTTGGGCCAATCTCTTATTACGTCTTTCAGCAATGTCTCAAAGCGCATCGCGTAGAATGAATTGCATTGTGCAGTTACTGGAGAGACCCATAGAAGAGTGCCCCTAGGAGACTCTGGGGAAAATCCTGAGGCTCAGTAAAGAGAAAATGCCAGTCCCAGTTCCAAAAGCAACGTATTTTGGAAACGCAATTACTGCTAATGGCCTTGAACACAGATTCACCAGAATGATACCGGGGCTTAAAGAGTTAAATTATGCAGACGGGTTCAATAAACTTGGCTTGTATTACCTTAAGTTTAGACGGTTGACGGGTGATCTAATCCAGGAGTCTAAAATGATTAAAGGAATCAATAGGGTAGATACAGAGAAACTATTTCCTCTGATGGGGAATCCAGAACAAGGGGCCAGAATCTTAAAATTAGAGCTAGGCTGTTCAGGAGTGAAATCAGGAAGCACTTTTTAACACAAAGGGTAGTGGAAATCTGGAACTCTCTCCCTCAAAAGGCTGTGGATGCTGGAGGTCAATTAAAATTTTCAAGAGTGAGACCGACAGGAATTTTATTAGCTAAGAGTACCAAGGGATTTGAAGCAAAGGCAATTAAATGGAGTTGAGGTGCAGATCAGCCATGATCGAATTGGATGATGGAACAAGGGGCTGAATGGCCTACTCCTGTTACCATAGTGCTATGAACCACATCCTACAAAAGGCCAAAGTTGATTGAAATATGAAGCCCCAAAGATAAAAGCAAAGCTCGAGCAGATCATGGGTACATTGAACTTTTCTGATCAAATTTGCTCCAGGGCTAACACGGGTGATGGAACCGCTACGTAATCTGATAGAAGAGGATGTAAACTTCAAATGGGGTGCTAACCTCAACAAATATAGCACCTTTAATGGTTCCATCATTGCAACAGTGACTATACTGTCAAGCGCTTTGGGACATCCTGAGGTCGGGAAAGCCATTATATAAATGCAAGTCCTTTCTTTCTTCAACGTAAAAACAAAAACGACGCAAAGCACTTGACAGAAGCATTAGGAAAACAGACGCAGGCAAGAATCGGAGAGATTAGGAGGGGTGACTGAAAGTTTGGTCAACGCAGCAGGTTCTGAAAATGCTTATAAGGGGAAAAATGTTCTTAATATTATTTAGGGAGGGAGGGAACTTTTTGCACCACTCTGGGTCTCACTGGGAGTAGCGCAGGATGAAATCCTGATACTGTAATAGCAATTTCAGCAAAAAACAAGCTTTCATTGGAACTTTCATCTGCTCTTAAAGGGGCAACGTCATGGTTTGGGGAAGTCTTGCAAGGTCGAGACCAGAAAACACCTGACTGATTTAGTGTTACCTAATCTGGTGGCAATTTGCAAAGAAATTGTTCCAAATGGCTTCTGTTTTCAAGTTGTGGTTATCTCCTTGAGTTGCTGCCACCTTCACTGCGACTAAATCTGATCCTATGGTGAAGCAGCAAGAACCAACAAGGTCTTAGGCTCAATCTTTGGTCTGTACTGAGTCAGGTGATCTGAGTCAGGGCAGCAGTTAGGATGTTGCAACTGTCCTCAGAGCTCCCCTGAGTTACAGAGGAGAACAAATCAACCAAGGAGCCTGCTCCTGATTTCTACCCAATAACTGTTGTGTGTTTGAATATTGGATGAGGACAGGATTGGACTTGGGGGCAACAATGAAGGAAAAAATGTCTCTGCCCACCACTCCCCATGTCCCCTCTCCTCCACACCTCCCCTCCCAAGGTCCTCTCCCCTCCCCACGTCCTCTACCCTCCCCTCCCCGCGTCCTCTCCACTCCCCTCCCCGCGTCCTCTCCACTCCCCTCCCCGTGTCCTCTCCTCTCCACTCCCCTCCCCACCACCTCTCCTCTCCCATCCCCTCCACTCCCCGCGTCCTCTCCCCTCCCCTCCCCGCGTCCTCTCCCCTCCCCTCCCCGCGTCCTCTCCTCTCCACTCCCCTCCCCACGTCCTCTCCTCTCCACTCCCCTCCCCACGTCCTCTCCTCACCCCTCCCCTCCCCACGTCCTCTCCTCACCCCTCCCCTCTCCACGTCCTCTCCTCACCCCTCCCCTCTCCACGTCCTCTCCTCACCCCTCCCCTCCCCACGTCCTCTCCCCTCCCCTCCCCATGTCCTCTCCCCTCCCCTCCCCTCCCTTCCCCACGTCCTCTCCCCTCCCCTCCCCACGTCCTCTCCCCTCCCCACATCCTCTCCCCTCCCCTCCCCATGTCCTCTCCCCTCCCCTCCCTTCCCCACATCCTCTCCCCTCCCCTCCCCACGTCCTCTCCCCTCCCCACGTCCTCTCCCCTCCCCTCCGCTCCCCTCTCCTCATCCTCTCTTTGTTTACAAGTAGTGTAGTGTGCTATGTCATCATTAAGCACCAACAGCATCCTGTCACATGTTTACTGTAGAGAATGAGATGTCTTTGGAACAACAGAATGTACAGACAGCCCCTCCGCTCTTGATCCCCAATTAGTACAAACTATGAGTCTCATATTCATTTTGTATAACTTTTATTGACGAGAATGCCTTTCATCCTTGTAGTCTTTCATCTGTATCTGTGCATAAGTGCAGCCTGTGATCAAACTCGGAGAGCTAAAACAGAATTTTTAATGGCGGATCATCGAATCCAGTATGTGTTATACTGCTACTTATTACTACACAGTCTGGTTCCTTATTACTGGCTCTGGTGAAGTGCCAATAAACTTGTTACTGAACTGGTTTGACAGAAAAGTTTCATTGGACTGGCAGCTCTCTGTCAAATTTATATAAAATGTCAGCGTTCATTCTAATCTGCCACATACGAACTTTGCTGTGTGTTGGTGGCAATGAGATTCCAATTAGATCTCTGAGTTGTTCATCTCAGGATCCCCTTCTCCGTTTAGGCTATGTCAAGTGTCTCTGTGTTGAAGGGCTAAGGCCCATAGTGCAGGATACCCCCAAGAATTGGAGAGGAGATGAGGTAAACCAGAAAGTAGTGATAAGGTCACACCAAACCTTGGATTGTAGAAGGAAGAGAAGACTGAGGGAGGTGAGAAGTTCCACAGTTTTGAGGTCCTGGGATAGAATGAATTAAAGTAGGAGATGGGGCAGTGAATCCTAATTTCAACACATTGATAATGCAGAGGGGACGAAAGGGTCTGGAACGGGTCTATTCAGAGCTAAGAAGGAATAAGAGAGAAAAGTTCAGTCGTAGACCATCTATATTAGGACTGTCCTTGTAATTTGGACTAGACTGTTTGCAACCTCAGTATCCTATTTGACCCTGAGCTGAGCTGCCGATCCCATATCCTCTCCATCACAAAGACCGCCTAATTCCACCTATCTAATATTGCCCGGCTCCGCCCCTGCCTCAGCCCATTTGCTGCTGAAACCCTCATCCATGCTTTTGTTATGTCCAGACTCGACTATTCCAATGCTCTCCTGGCCGGCCTCCCATCTTCTATCCTCTGCAAACTTCAGTTCATCCAAAACTCTGCTGCCCATGTCCTAACTCGTACCAAGTCCCGTTCACCCATCACCCCTGTGCTCGCTGACCTGCATTGGCTCCCAGTCCGGCAACGCCTCAATTTAAAAATTCTTATCCTTGTATTCGAATCCCTCCATGGCCTCACCCCTCCTTTCTCTGTGACCTCCTTCAGCCCTACAACCTTGCGTTCCTCCAAATCTGGACTCTTGTGCATCCCCCACTTCCTTCACCCCACCATTGGCGGCCGTGCCTTTAGCCATCTAGGCCCTAAGCTCTGGAATTCCCTCCCCAAACCTCTCTCCACGTCTCTCTTCTCATTTAAGACCCTCCTTACAACTTACCTCTTTGACCAAGCTTTTGGTCACCTGTCCTGATATCTCCTTCGTTGGCTCGGTGTCAATTTTTGTCTGATTACGCTCCTGTGAAGCGCCTTGGGACATTTTACTACGTTAAAGGCGTGATATAAATGCAAGTTGTGCGACATTCCGATCTTTTGTGTGTTCCAGTAAACAGGAAACCTATGAAATTTGCTCTGTCCGACTGATTTCCGCTAATTTCAGATAATCAGTGAGAAAAATCATCTGGTTGAATCAGTATGTTGACTTTGCAGAGTTTGTTGCATGGTGAGAGCTCCTGGTCTTCGAAGTAAGTACGGGGATAGAGGAAGGTCTGGGAGCAGGTCAGATACTCTTCCACTCAAGCGGAGAACGGCGCTTTCTGTGAGAAATTATCGAAAAGAAGGGGAAATAATAATAAAATACCTTGAACACAGAAAGGAAATTAAAGTAAGGAAACAAAAATCAGAATTTATCTACACCTCAGGTCAATCTGTACTGGGATCACTATCAACCAAGTTTGCTGTGGATTCTGGACAATACACTCTGTATCTCCTGTACCAGCCTCAATCTCAGCAAAGCTTCTCTCTGACCCTCTCACCATACAAAATAGTAGTTAAGATGAATCTCGCTGATACCAGTCCAAGAACAGTTAGGTCGCAATTGTCAAAACCCCCAGTAGCCCAGACTGCCAGGATACCAGTTGGGCTTCTAAAGGCCATAATTTAGGATGTTCTCCACCTCCTGAAGGCACTCGCTCCTTGCTGGGATACAGTTCCACGGGCACCAGCAAACCTCTGGTACCTCACCCAAGTGCTCATTCTTCATTTGTGAATCTGGACAGTGAGTGTCAATCGGCCATTTGACCAAGGGGAGGAGAAGAAATCACAGCCATGCACAACCCTGTCCCCATCCAATGTCTACACACGTGCTGGCATAAGCATTAAAATGGACTTTTGGTTTGAAGGATTATTATGCAAACATTTTCAAATAATATTAGAATATGAGTTTCAAGTGGAGAATTAATGTGAGGACAGATTAGAATCTTCTCAACTCTTGCCACCTGGGTTTGAATCCAGAATCTGATGTGATGAAACACTTCTCACCTTTTTGCACTGCTCGCTGTGGTACTGGGCCATTCAGGCCTTGAAGATCCCAGGTGTGACCCCCAGTCTGTGCTGAATTAGTTAACCTTAGCCTGATTGGTGGTTGGTGTAATAAACTGTATAGCCTGGTGGTGAAGGATAGAACACTGGAGCCTGGTCTTCAGTTGCTTCCAAGCCTTTATTAACATAGCTCAACATTATACACCCCACACCCTAGATCAGCTCTCATATAAATGGATACAAGAGAGTCTCCAATTGATACACACCACCTAAATACAATTAACACTAATTGATAAAAGTCATATGGATACAATTAATAGTTGGGGCAATACAATTGAAATTGGTGTCTCTGGGCTAGGAAGGGGATGGTGCTCCTGCTCCTGATCACTACCCAGTGACCTCCTACTGGAAAACTAAATGGGGCTAATTTGGACTTTGGGCAACAGTGTAAAACTGACGATATCGATTCGGCCGCCCGTAATACATCGTTCCCTATTGACTTCAAAGGAAATGAAAATGGGGAGAGATGTATAACGGGTGGTTGAATCAATATTGCCTGTTTTACGCTATCGTTCAAAGTCAAAATGACCCACTATATGTGTGGATGCGAGATGCAAACAGGATCGGGTTTATTGGGATGTCTCCCAATGTTGAATAACACTCACTGGGCTCCGACATGAAGAACAGGCACTAATGCAAGGTACAAGAGGCCTGCTAGCTCCCATGGAAGCATACCACAGAAGAGCAGAGGAAGAGGAAGCAGAAAAAAAACTGGAGAGGACTGGATTGTGGCAGTGTGAGGCTACAGCCTGAGGTGAAAGCAATCTGTGTTTTGAAGTTTTGACAAACGTTGGTAATTGAGATGCCCTTTCACAACAAAGAAATCTCACCTGAAGATCATAAACGTATTTGCTGGTGATCCTCTTAGAATAGAAAGGATTGACAGTTGGTTAAGGACAGACCTTGCTGATATCTTCAGGCCAGGATAGAGAAGTACAAAGGCTAGACAAGGTTACCATGTATTTATTTAAGAAATTGTGTTAATTCTTTCTGCAAAATCCTCCAGTACAATTTGCCTTCAGCTACATATTGACCAGCTTTCAGATACCACAGATTGTTTTTCACTTATTGGAGTGTCATAGATGGGTCTGTTCTCAAATACTTCATATCAGGCATTAAAGCAAAGACTTCCCATCTCTACCCTACTTTGTGAAGACATACAGGTTGGACTCACACAGTTGATTATTGGTAATGGACTCATTAGTTCAAATGAACTTCTTAGTGCGTTCATATGAAATTCCTCTGTCCGCCATTTTGACAAAGGTGTTAAAGCATTTTAAACTAACATGGAGAGGCAATGAATGTTTTTCTTACTGTAGTCACTAACTGATGGGTTGAAAATCTTCTATCCCTGCCGGTTGTAATGATCCTACGAGTTTAGGCAGAGTGGATTTGCATCGACAATACTGGTCTACCCACAATTCATCAAGTGAGTGGGCAAAAAACTATGGCGGATTGAGTTCAATATGGGCAAGTGTGAGGTCATCCACTTTGGACCCAAGAAAGATAAATCGGACTATTTTCTAAATGGTGAAAAACTAGGAACTGTGGAGGAGCAAAGAGATTTGGGTGTCCATGTACTTAAATCATTAAAAGCTAGTGCACAGGTACAACAAGCAGTCATAAAGGTAATGGAATGTTGGCCTTTATCTCGGGGGCTGGAATACAAAGGGGAGGAAGTTTTGCTTCAGTTGTACAGAGCTCTGGTCAGAGCCCATGTGGAGAACTGCGTTCAGATCTGGGCACCGCACCTCAGGAAGGATATATTGGCCTTGGAGGGGGTACAGTGCAGATTCACCAGAATTATACTAGCTTAGAAGGTTAAATTATGAGGACAGGTTGCATAAACTTGGCTTGTATTCCATTGAGTGTAGAAGATTGAGGGGTGATCTAATTGAGGTGTTTAAAATGACAGAAGGATTCAATAGGGTCGATACAGAGAAACTATTTCCTCTGGTAGGGGAATCAAGAAAAAGGGCACATAATCTTAAAATTAGTGCTAGGCCGTTCAGGAGCGAAATCACATAAAATATACATAAAATTACATAGAATTTTAGTACACAGAAACAGGCCATTCAGCCCAACAGGTCTATGCTGGTTTTTGTTTGGAGCCTCCTCCCTCCCTACTTCATCTCACCCTATCAGCATATCCTTCTATTCTTTTCTCCCTCATGTGTTTATCTAGCTTCCCCTTAAATTCATCTATGCTATTCGCCTCAACTACTCCTTGTGGAGTGAGTTCCACATTCTCACCACTCTCCGGGTAAAGAAGTTTCTCCTGAATTCCTTATTGGATTTATTAGTGACTATCTTATATTTATGGCCCCTAGTTCTGGTCTCCCCCACAAGTGGAAACATCTTCTCTACGTCTACCCTATCGAACCCCTTCATAATTTTAAAAACCTCTATCAGGTCACCTCTCAGTCTTCTCTTTTTCAAGAATTCAGGAAGCACTTTTTCACACAAAGGGTAGTAGAAATCTAGAATCTCCCCCAAAAGGCTGTGGATGCTGGGGGGCAATTGGAGTTTACAAGATTGAGATAGCTAGATTTTTGTTAGGTAAGGGTATCAAGGGATATGGAACAAAGGCAGGAAAATGGAATTGAGGTGCAGATCAGCCATGATCCAATTGAATGGCAGAGTAGACTTGAGGGGCTGAATGGCCTCCTCCTGATCCTAATGTACCTACATTCCTATCAATGGTCAACAATCTCAATCAAAGAGGACAGCTGGTGGGGGAAATGGACAATGTCACCCTGGTGTAGCAGGGATGCTCTTCTCCGGTTTCGGTTGAGGCATGTTGTTGGAGTAATATAGGAGTAACTTTGTATGTGGCTTCTGCTATGCCAAATCTAAGAATGCTTGGTTCTGAAATTGGATGTCCCATTCCCATAACTGACATCCCTCACACATAAAAAAATCACTCATAATTGACATGATGTGGAGATGCC
Organism: Heptranchias perlo; assembly: GCF_035084215.1. Taxonomy (NCBI): domain Eukaryota; kingdom Metazoa; phylum Chordata; class Chondrichthyes; order Hexanchiformes; family Hexanchidae; genus Heptranchias; species Heptranchias perlo. The sequence goes on from NC_090370.1 coordinate 11,894,168, forward strand.
GGTGATGGACTGGGGTGTACAAATGTAAGGAATCTTACAACACCAGGTTATAGTCCAACAGTTTTATTTGAAAATCACAAGCTTTTGCAGCTTTTCTCCTTCGTCAGGTGAGTGAAGGGTTCCATAAAAGCACCACATATATAGTCACAGAACAATGCCTGATGATTACAGATAATCTTTCTAACTGCCCGTTATCACACCTCTGCATGGATGGTGTTCAGACAGGGGAGCATTAAACCCCAGACCACTGAATACGCAAGCGGTCAGATTACAAACACAGACAGAGAGAGAGAGAGAGACAAAGAATGGCCAGTTGTATTAAAAACAGATAACTTTTTTTTTCCCCTGGTGGGGTTACATGTAGCGTGACATGAACCCAAGATCCCGGTTGAGGCCGTCCTCATGGGTGCGGAACTTGGCTATCAATTTCTGCTCGACGATTTTGCGTTGTCGTGTGTCTCGAAGGCCGCCTTGGAGAACGCTTACCCGAAGATCGGAGGCTGAATGTCCTTGACTGCTGAAGTGTTCCCCGACTGGGAGGGAACCCTCCTGTCTGGCGATTGTTGTGTGGTGTCCGTTCATCCGTTGTCGCAGTGTCTGCATGGTCTGACACTTCAGTGCAGTACTGAGGGAGTGCTGCACTATTGGAGGTGCCGTCTTTCAGATGAGACGATAAACCGAGGCCCCGTCCGCCCTCTCAGGTGGATGTAAAAGATCCCACAGCACTATTTCGAAGAAGAGCAGAGAACTTTTCCCTGGCGTCCTGGCCAATATTTATCCCTCAGCCAAAAGCAATAAAAACAGATAATCTGGTCATTATTTCATTGCTGTTTGTTGGATCTTGCTGTGCGCAAATTGGCTGCCATGTTTCTTACATTGCAACAGTGACTACACTTCAAAAAAGTACTTCATAGGCTGTAAAGCACTTTGGGACGTCCTGAGGTCGTGAAAGGTGCTACATAAATGCAAGTTCTGTCTTTCAAAAATATCAATTTAAGAGGGTTCAGGCTCTGAACATATGCTGCGTGTACATTTTTTTTCAATGACAGATAATCTGCTGTGGTGTTGCTCACAATGAGTAAGAGGATACACTGTTTTATAACAATGGGGATGAGGGGTTATCCTCACACTAAACCTTGGCTATTGGCTTCCACCCAGACCTGCCTCCCCTACAGATACACAGCCTGGCCTCCTTTTCAGCCCTCGAGCAGCACTGCGGGAGATGTTAGCGGGAAAGTATGATTGAAAATGTTAATAAAAGGCTTTAAAAATACACTACTGACAAATGAAAGTGGATGTGTGCTGGGACTAAAAGCATATGCTAACTCTCAGACCAGTCAGCTCCGGAAATTACAGGACATCAATTTATGCTAAACAGCGACAATCAAAGGCTTCTGTATGACTTGCGAACAAATTGGGGAAGTCAAGTGCTATTCACGCAGGGCCACCAATGGCAATCTCTGCCTGCATCAGAAACCATCTGGTGCTCGCTAATGTTTTTGAATGAGGTCCACAGTGGTAAGGATACGAAGGAGGGAGGGGGAAAGAGTGAGAGAGGAAAAAAGGGGGAGGGAGGAGAGAGAAAGAGAGATAGGGAAGGGAGAGAAAGGAAAAATGGGGGAGGGAGGAGAGAGAAAGAGTGATAGGGAAGGGAGAGAAAGGAAAAATGGGGGAGGGAGGAGAGAGAAAGAGTAATAGGGAAGGGAGAGAAAGGAAAAATGGGGGAGGGAAGAGAGAGAAAGAGTGATAGGGAAGGGAGAGAAAGGAAAAAGGGGGAGGGAGAGGAAAGAAAAACTTGCATTTATATAGTGGCTTTCACAACCTCAGGACATCCCAAAGCACTTCACAGCCAATGGAGTACTTTTGAGGTGTAGGCACTGTTCTAAAGTGGAGAAACACAGTAGCCAATTCGCACACAGCAAGGTCCCACAAACAGGAATGAAATAAATGACCAAGTAATCTGTTTTAGGTGTTGATAGAGGGATAAACATTGAGCAGGTCTCCAGGAGCACTCCCCTGCTCTTCTTTGAATAGTGCTATAGACATTCCACATCCACCTGAGAGGGGCCTTGGTTTAAACATTTCATCTGATAGACAGGACCTCCTCAGCACTAGCACTGAAGTACCAGCCTGGATTTTGTACTTAAGTCTCTGGAGTAGGGCTTGAACCTATAACCTTCTAACTCAGAGCTGAGAGTGCTACCTACTGAGCCACAGCTGACACCCAAATGTTGGAATGCGGAGAGAGGTTGAGAAAGGGAGAGAGTGAGCAAGAGAAAGAAGAGAGAGCAGCAAAGAAAAGAGGAGTAATGTTCTAATATCAGGACATGGAAAAGAGTATCTCAAATGGATTAGTGGGTAAATACACCACCCAGTTTGGTAGTGAGCCGTATGGACCAGGGAGGTTCCAGTGTTTGATCCTTGGTCTATACTGGGAGAGCTGATCTCCACTAGGATGAGGTTAGGGTTATTACAATTGACCGTAAGTGCATCCTGCGATATGAGGAAGACAAATTAGCCAGGATTGTCCTCCAGCTCACTGTCCAGCAATTCAGGTAGGAACAGCCTGGGGCTCTTCTCTCTCGAAAAGAGAAGGCCTGATGTGGAGATGCCGGTGATGGACTGGGGTTGACAAATGTAAGGAATCTTACAACACCAGGTTATAGTCCAACTGTTTTATTTGAAAATCACGAGCTTTCGGAGGCTTTCTCCTTCGTCAGGTCACCTGACGAAGGAGAAAGCCTCCGAAAGCTCGTGATTTTCAAATAAAACAGTTGGACTATAACCTGGTGTTGTAAGATTCCTTACATTAGAAAAGAGAAGACTGAGGGGTGACTTGATAGTGATCTTTAAGATTAGGAATGGGTTTGATAGGGTAGACGTAGAGAAGATGTCCCCACTTGTGGAGAGAACAGAACTAGGGGCCATAAATATAAGATAGTCACTAATAAATCCAATAGGGAATTCAGGAGAAACTTCTTCACCCAGAGAGTGGTGAGAATGTGGAACTCACTACCACAAGGAGTAGTTGAGGCGAATAGCATAGATACATTTAAGGGGAAGCCAGATAAATACATGAAGGAGAAAGGAATAGAAGGATATGCTGATAGGGTGAGATGAAGTAGGGAGGGAGGAGGCACGTGTGGAGCATAAACATTGGCATAGACCAGTTGGGCTGAATGGCCTGTTTCTGTGCTGTACATTCTATGTAATTTTATGCATGTGAACATCGGCTGAGGACAGAATCGAATTGCTTGTCAACATTCAGTGTCTAGGGACACACATTAAGAATGGCACTTGAGCGAGTAACTTTCCAGCCTCATGGGATTGTACCCCAGAGAGAATCAGCATCTTCAGGAGAGGAGGGTACAAAATGCAAAAAAAATAGGAGTGTGATTTTACACCTTGTTTGTTGTACGTTCCACAGACCATTGTTACAAAGCACCACATCCTCCGACTCACCATGACAAACGTCACAGCGCAGCCACCAGTATTTAATAAGAGTCTTGCATCGAGCTAGGGCCCGTCACACCTGGTGCTGCTTGCAGTGAACTGGAGAATAAGCTGCTTGATAACTATAGGGGTGTTATCTACAAGTGTGACGGGGAATGTGTGACAGGACGTAAGTGTGATGCTGACAGAAAGTGCATGCTATATGAAGACTTTTCAATGGATCACCATTGACCAGAAACTTAACTGGACCAGCCACATAAATACTGTGGCTACAAGAGCAGGTCAGAGGCTGGGTATTCTGCGGCGAGTGACTCACCTCCTGACTCCCCAAAGCCTTTCCACCAACTACAAGGCACAAGTCAGGTGTGTGATGGAATACTCTCCACTTGCCTGGATGAGTGCAGCTCCAACAACACTCAAGAAGCTCAACACCATCCAGGACAAGACAGCCCTCTTGATTGGCACCCCATCCACCACCCTAAACGTTCACTCCCTTCACCACCGGCGCACCGTGGCTGCAGTGTGTACCATCCACAGGATGCACTGCAGCAACTCGCCAAGGCTTCTTCGACAGCACCTCCCAAACCCCCGACCTCTACCACCTAGAAGGACAAGGGCAGCAGGTACATTGGAACAACACCACCTGCACGTTCCCCTCCAAGTCACACACCATCCTGACTTGGAAATATATCGCCGTTCCTTCATCGTCACTGGGTCAAAATCCTGGAACTCCCTTCCTAACAGCACTGTGGGAGAACCTTCACCACACGGACTGCAGTGGTTCAAGAAGGCGGCTCACCACCACCTTCTCAAGGGCAATTAGGGATGGGCAATAAATGCTGGTCTCACCAGCGACGCCCACATCCCATGAACGAATAAAAAAAAATGTGATAGATATACTAGTAGATCTTTGTGACATTGGCCGTTGTGCCAGTACGGGGGAGTGTGGCACAGAGGTGGGAGTGAGTCAGTGGGGGGATTGCTAGATACAGCTGATTTCCTGAGCACTGCACTTGTTGCCTTTGACTTTTAGTTTGTTAGCACCCAGGACAGATGATCTCCCCATGGAAACACCGAGAAAGCCTAGGCATCTGTGTAAAACTTCTATCCCCACTCTGGTGTAACTGCGTTGCCGATTGAAACACATGGAATGGCCTGCTGGCCTCAAAATGGAGGTAGGGTAGGACTGAAGGAGGCATTTAAGGAGCAGGTGGGAGACAAGCAGGCAAGACCCAAGGCACTAAAGGTGGCAGGCAGGCATGGAGGGTGTGGACAGGGGGCAGGGGTGGCGGTGGAGTTGGCTAGCTTGAATCATGAGAGACGCAGACTGAGCTGATGGGCGAGCTGTTCCATGGCAACCACCATTTCTTCACTGGGGCTGTTTGTAGAAACTGAAGATAGAGTTGGTATGAACTCTATGGAGGGGTCATGTCTTTGGATTTTGGAATTTGTTTGGTCTGTGCTGACCACTTAAATGAATATCCAGCGTGGTCAGCACGGGACAACCAGGCAACATTGGAGGTTCTCTACAATCGTATGGCTCCAAACAAAATCTGTAATAGGATAGATAAGCAGATAGATATGGAGAGAAAGATAGATACAGATAGACAAAGATAGACAGAGATGGATAGATGTGAGAAATGTCGACAAGAGATAAATAAAGATCGACAGAGAGAGATTGATTGATAGGTAGATAGGCAAAGAGAAATATTGAGAAATAAAGCGATAGTTAAATAGAGAAAGGTATTTAGTTAGAGAGAGGTAGAGATAGATAGAAACAAATAGAAAGGTAAAAAAAGACAGAAAGAAATAGAGATAGACAGCTAGAGATAGATAGACTGAAAGATGGATATATATACAGTATATATATATTTTACATAGATAGACAGGCAGGGAGATAAAAAGGTAGGTAGATGGATGAATAGATATTAAAATCCTGAAAGGTGTCCAACTTTCTCAAACAATAGTTGGAGTCAATCTGATATGAAGGTAAAGTTCTCACCCATTACAGGTTTGTGTTTTAAGACCTAGTGAAGTGAAGTTGCCATCTTCTCTTTGATCTGTCTCTCACCATATCGCTCAAAAGAACATTTGCATTTCATGAAATTGAATGGCTGCCAGGATGAAGGACGTACAACTGCATCACAACTGGCTCTCGGTGCTATGAATTCATTATTTCTTTTTTTCTTTATACTTTTTTTGTGTGAAATCTTATGCTCATTAAGGTGAGTGGTGTCTCTAACTGCAAAGCACTCAGCATCAAACTCTCAAGCCAGATTCGAAGTTATGTGCCCTCCATATCGTCCTGACAATGGGGATGAAACTCTGTCTGGCGTTAGCGGTACAGGTCGATTATGGAGTTCTGCAGAATGGTTGTTTCTGGTGCTCCTAACATCTCTCCAGAAGTCCCCTGCTGGCATTAGCAAAGTACTGATTTTTTTTTCTGATGAAAGATTTGCTGAGGATGCTCAGGCTCCATCTCTGAGCCACAAATCTTTCAAGGAGACGGCAGGTTGGAAGAATGGTTCTTAGGAGTCCGTGCTTCTCTGCTGCATTCCTGGCTCCTGACTTTACCTTGACCCATGGGTACAATAAGGCACGTGCTGGCACCAGTAGGGTGAGTTTTCACGTGGTGTATTGCGCCACTGTTACGCCAATGGTAAAAGATCTGCGCTCACTGATGGTCAGGGGAGATATTTACAAACAACAGCAATAGTTTGCATTTATGTGGCGCCTTTAACAGTAAAACGTCCTAACCTGCTTCACTGGAGTGATTATCAAACAAAATTTGACACCGAGCCACATAAGGCGATATTAGGACAGGTGACCAATAGCTCGGTCGAAGAGGTAGGTTTTAAGGACTATCTTAAAGGAGGAGAGAGAGGTAGAGAGGCGGAGAGGTTTAGGGAGGGAATTCCAGAGCTTAGGGCCGAGGCAGCTGAAGGCACGGCCGCCAATGGTGGAGTGATTAAAATCGGAGACGCGCAAAAGGCAAGAGTAGGAGGAGCACAGAGATCTCGGAGGGTTGTGGGGCTGGAGGAGGTTACAGAGATAGGGAGGGGCAAGGCCATGGAGGGGATTTGAACTCACGAGGGTTTCCTGGGTCAGTTTATTGACATACCCATTGGAGTAGTGATTGCCGTAAATCTTTTGTAAAACGGGTGTGAAGTGCATAGAAATGAGAGTGTGCGTTTACAAAGACAGTTCAGCCTGCACCCTTCAGCAGTAGATTGATGGACATCCAGGTAAGGAAGGAGTAGTGCTCGGCTCACTCACTCACTTGACTCTCAGATAACTTCACTGTATGTCTCATTAATCTTTTTCTCAAGAATGGCGTGGCTCAGTGGTAGCACTCTTTTCTCTGAGTCAGAAGGTCGTGGGTTCAGGCCCCACGCCAGAGACTTGAGCACATAATCCAGGCTGACACATGGTGTTGCTGTCTTTCTGATGACATGTTACACCACCTGTCTTAGGTGGATGTAAAAGATCCCATGGCACTATTCGTAGAAGAGCAGGGGAGTTCTCCCCAGTGTCCTGGCCAATATTTATCCCTCAATCAATGTCACTAAAACAGATTACCTGGTCATTGAGATCAGAGACACAGGGGAGTAAAATTCAACTTCAGTGGGGGTGCAGAACAGACAGTAACGGATTGGCTGCCTCTTATACGCTCTGCTCGATGGTCTTATCTCACTGCTGCCTTGCTGTGATGCCAAAGGTGATGAATTCTCCAGCTGCCCTGTAAAGTGCATCAGTCACCTGACAAATACAGGCCCGTACCGCAGCCTGGCTGATATTAGAGAGATCGCCCGTGAAATGAGACAATGCCATAATGTTGAGTGCAATGGTCACCTTCATAACCACAGAGTGAGCAGTGTGGGCACATGACCATACCTCGGCTGCAGGTCCTTGTCAGTAGGTTGCAGTTCTGCCCTATTGCCCCTTTGGTGAAGCTGTTGAGGCTGGGGTAAATTGATAGATTTTTATTAAGCAAGGGTATTAATGGACAGGGGATCAAGACGGGTAAATGGAGTTAAGATACAGATCAACCATAATCGAATTGAATGGTGGAACAGGCTCGAAGGGCTGTTCCTATGTCTTATGTTCCTATGCATGTTCCTATGTATGTTCCCATATCCTACGTCCTATGTTCCTATGTCCCATGTTCCTATGTGTGTTACCATGTCATATGTCCTATGTTCCTATGCATGTTTCTATGTCCTATGTTCATATGTTCCTATGTATGTTCCCATGTCCTATGCCCTAAGTTCCTATGCATGTTCCTATGTCCTATGTCCTATGTTTCTATGTTCCAATGCATGTTCCTATGTCCTATGTCCTATGTTCCTATGTCCTATGTTCCTATGTTCCAATGCATGTTCCTATGTCCTATGTTCCTATGTCCTATGTTCCTATGTTCCAATGCATGTTCCTATGTCCTAAGTTTCTATGTTCCAATGCATGTTCCTATGTCCTATGTTTCTATGTTCCAATGCATGTTCCTATGTCCTATGTCCTATGTTCCTTTGTGCTATGTTTCTATATTCCAATGCATGTTCCTATGTCCTATGTCCTATGTTCCTATGTCCTATGTTCCTATGTTCCTATGAAGCCTACTCTTCTCTCACACATCTCCTGACTAAGGCCCTCCTATGACCTGCTTGTATGTGTATTGGGGGAGGGGGTAATAATGCCAGATGGGCTGCATCCTCCTTAAATGCTGCCTGACTCTCCTTTGCTCCATCCTGTGCTGCTTCTCGTCCTCCTGTGTAACAGCACACAAGGGCATGCTGCTCCTGGGAAGCCCTGACTGTGGGCGGGGGATTGGGGGGTGGAGGGGCCAGAAATCTGCTGGTGGTCTAACCCTGTCAGAAGCAAGTCCAGGTGTGTATAGTCAGAATAGTAAGAGCATCTCTGGAAGGAGAAGTGTTTCCCAGCTGCAGAAATCACCATTGAAACTCTCGAGGACACTTCTGCCTGTCTCAGCTGATCGTGGCAGTAACTGCACCTTAAAATTCTCAGTCCAACTGACCCTGAGCACATTGCGAGTGTAAAAGCAGGAAACTGGGAGCTTTAGCATCTTTGGCCCTCATTATAATCAGCTACATACAGTCACACCACAAGTCCCGGTCAGAATGGAGATGATTGGGTAATTCTCCCGTCAATCACGCCTGGAGACCGCACTGCTGTAAGTGACTGGGATTGATTTTACACACATAATTTGTATTATGTAACGATCCTCCACTTACTGCATTTTGCTGGAGAAATCACCCTGCTTTACTCGGGAGACTCCCAATTTAAATCACAACATTATTGAGGTCAAAAGTGCTGAATATCGAATGGGACGCATAACCGGTGGCAGATGCGAGACCGACTGCTTTTGCATCCCAGCCCACGTCGAATTTCACCCCCTCTATGCCCTGCAGTGCCCACTGGTTGCAGAAGGCCCCAAGTGTACCGGTGGGCACCACACGCTCCCTCTCCAGAGCCACCCGGGCATGGGCAAGACCATGGAAGAGGGGCAGGCAGCCGGAGGGATCGTTTGCATGCTAATTGCAATAATTAAGATGACTGATTGTCAAATATTTGTCAAAGACTTGCATTTATAAGACCTCAGGACGTCCCAAAGCACTTTACGACCAATGAAGTACTTTTGAACTCATTGTTGTAATGTAGGAAACGCGGCAGCCAATTTGCGCACAGCAAGATCCCACAAACAGCAATGTGATAATGATCAGATCATCTATTCCAGTGATTTTGGTTGAGGGATAAATAGTGACCAGGACACCGGGGAGAACTCTTCTTCGAAATGGTGGCCGTGGGATCTTTTGCACCCACTTGAGAGGGCATGCGGGGCCTCGGTTTAACGTCTCATCCGAAAGACGACACCTCCAATAGTGCAACACTCCCTCAGTACTGCACAGGGAGTATCAGCCTAGATTATATGTTGAGTCAAATGATTTTATTTACGGCATAGAGTGAGCAGGGAGTACTTGCACAGCGATGTGCTGGAGTGCTGTTCTCTCCTTAACTTACGTGCCAGCGTGAGGCTCGTCACCTCTTGCTTTATTCCCACGTGAAAACCTAATGGGAAGAGGAGGTGCTGGGATTGACTGTCAGGTGTGCTGAGTACCTGCCTGGGATTCTGCTGGCATGCTACTTCTATTCTTTTGTGTCCTTGTGTCATCAACTGCAGCCGTAGTCTGGGCTATGTTTTTTTGCAGGCTATTTGGAGCAGCTTGTGCAAAGGCATGTGCTGCCAATTTACATGTTATGAGGACAGGTTGCATAAACTTGGCTTGCATTCCCTTGAGTTTAGAAGATTAGGGGGTGATCTGATTGAGGTGTTTAAAATGTTAATAGGATTCAGTAGGGTAGATACGGAGAAACTATTTCCTCTGGTGGGGAGTCCAGAACAAGGGGGCATAATCTTAAGATAAGAGCTAGGCCGTTCAGGGCTGATGTCAGGTCAGGAAGCACTTCTTCACACAAAGGGTAGTGGAAATCTGGAACTCTCTCCCCCAATAGGCTGTTGAGGCGAGGGGTCAATTGGAGCTTTCAAAACTGAGATTGATAGGTTTTTGTTAGGCGAGGGTATTAAGGGTTACAGAACCAAGGCAGGTAGATGGAGTTAAGATACAGATCAACCATGATCTAATTGAATGGCGGAACAGGCTCGAGGGGCTCAATGGCCTCCTTCTGTTCCTATGTGAGGCCTGTCATCGTGACGCTGTATTATGGAAGCTGAGTTTTAATTGGCTACATGGGGCCTTTATCACATAGGAACAGGAGGAGGCCATTCAGCCCTTTGTGCCTGTGCCAGCTCTTTGAAAGAGCTATCCAATTAATCCCATCGCCCCTGCTCTTTCCCCATAGCCCTGCAAATTTTTCCACTTCAAATATTTATCCAATTCCCTTTTGAAAGTTACTATTGAATCTGCTTCCACCGCCCTTTCAGGCAGCGCATTCCAGATCATTACAACTCGCTGTGTAAAATTTATTTTTCCTCCTCTCCCCTCTGGCTCTTTTGCCAATTACCTTAAATCTGTGTCCTCTGGTTACCGACCCTTCTGCCACTGGAAACAGTTTCTCCTTACTTACTCTTATCAAAAACCGTTCATGATTTTGAACACCTCTATCAAATCTCACCTTAACCTTCTCTGCTCTAAGGAGAACAATCCCAGCTTCTCCAGTCTCCCCATGTAATTAAAGTCCCTCATCCCTGGTACCATTCTGGTAAATCTCTTCTGCACCCTCTCTAAGGCCTTGACATCCTTCCTAAAGTGTGGTGCCCAGAATTGAACACAATACTCCAGCTGAGGCCTAACCAGTGTTTTATAAAGGTTTAGCGTAACTTCCTTGCTTTTGTACTCAATGCCTCTATTAAAGCCCAGGATCCCATGTACTTTTTTAACAGCCTTCTCAACTTGTCCTGCCACCTTCAAAGATTTGTGTACATACTCCCCTGGTTCTCTCTGTTCTGCACTCCCTTTAAAATGGTACCATTTAGTTTATACTGATCAGTGGCAGTGGTTTGGCCTGTTAGTGCAGGTTCAGTGCGAACATTGTCATCTTAGAGAAAAAATTAACACTTCTTTCTGCTGCTAAGGGCAGCTTCAACTACAATGTGCCTCCACATGCCCGCCGTCGGAAAATCTGCACTTCCATTTCACTCCAGCCCCCTTTGTGGCAATTCTGTGCCTCAGATTGACCAGGAACTAGGTTCCCAGCTTAAGGTGGCAGGTAGCTGAAGCTTAGCTTTGACCTCAGCTGGACAACCCAGGTTACAAGAATGAAAGGCTAGTATTCTAACTCACTATGCCACCTAGTCCTTTCAATGGGGTGACGTACCCTGTTGAAATTGGAGGCAGGGACCATTTACATTTGCTGCTGCCAGTGGCACTGGTTGCCGTGGTGGCACTGGTTGCCATGGTGGCACTGGTTGCCATGGTGGGCATTGTTTGCTGGCTGCAGGTGGGGATTGGGCCCTCGGTCGGCCTGTGCAGGATGGTAATAGAGTTCCAGCATTGCCAGCAAGGTATTGGCCTTCCCCAGACACTAGGGAGGGAGCACAGCCAGAACGATCAGAGCAAACGCGGCCTTTGAACAACTGCAGATGTGCAGATGTTTGGCTGGGAAACATGTGTGGAATGGCAGAGTGCCGAAAGACATGACGAAAGGTGGGGACGGGGGACGCGGGGGGTGAAGATGGCTCGGTAGGTAGGTGCACCATGAGGTGTGGTGCTGAGGCACACAGACCAGAACATTTGATCCCTACTCTGTTCTGAGTGAGCTGATCGCACCCAGAGTGGCAGTAGGGGTGCTACAATTGGCCAGAGCCTCCCTGAGCTAGGGAATGGAGGAAAAGAATCAGCCAGGATTCCCATTCCTGACTGGTGGTCTAGTGACTCCTGTTGGAATGTGTATGTATATACGTGTGTATATGTGCATGTGTGTGTATATGTGCATGTGTGTGTATATGTGTGTATTTGCATGTGTGTATATGTGCATGTGTGTGTATGTGCATGTATGTATATGTGCATGTGTGTGTACGTGCATGTATGTACATGTATGTGTGTTTATATGTGTGTGTATTTGCATGTATGTGTATGTGTATATGTATTTGTGTGTGTATATGTGTGTGCATATATGGGTATATGTGTGTATTTGTCTATATGTGTTTATGTGTGCATGTATTTGTGTATATGTGTTTGTGTATATGTGTGTGTATATATGCATGTGTGTGTATATATGTATTTGTGTGTGTGTGTATACGTGTGTGTATATGGGCGTGTTGTGTGCCACCCCCACCCGGCCCAATATGAGGGGCGCCTCGGACTTCACCCCTCTGTGCACCCAAAAATGGATGATGCTGAATTTCTGGGCAATTATCTGGCCATTTATTGCATTGCTGTTTGTGGGAGCTTGCTGTGTGCAGATTGGCAGGTTGTGGTTTTCTACATTACAACAGTGACTGCACTTCAAAAATACTTCATTGGCTGGAAAGCGCTTTGGGACGTCCTAAAGTTATGAAAGGTGCTATATAAATGCAAGTTTGTTCTTTCTTGCCACAATTTTTGCTTCCTATATGTGAGTACTTCATTTTAAGTGGCCACATCCCTTCGATATGGGCCAGGAACTCGTCCTAAGTAATGTTCAGGCCCACCTTGAAAGATCCGGGGAGGACATCCAGGCGGGAAGTTGGTGAGTGTTGAGCGTCAGGGCTGGAAAATGTGCATCTCTAAGTTTGTAATAACCCTGTGCCCTGGAATGGTTCATCAGGTAGGTGCACTACATAGTGTGGAATTGAGTCACATGGACCAGGAAACATCCCAGGTTAGATCCCTGCTTTTGTGTTGCATTAGCTGATTTCAGCTGGACTATTACAGTTAGCCTCAGCTAAGGAGGGGAAGGACCAGGTTTCCTGCCTCTGATTGCTATCCTGTGTGTGCTTGGATGTCAGGCGAGGGCAGGGTCGAGCTTGGGTGCGATGCCTTTCATAGTCGAATAGGCTGCAAACGCTCAAGCCTGGGATTTCCGACCAGTGCTATTCTAACGCCGGCATTAACTGATACATTTTGGACGGGTTAACATCAGCATTAAAATAACAGCAGTTGGAAAAATCTAGGCTGAAAGAGAAAGAGTGAGCACTACCAGTGGGAGCGGCTGGTGCTAGCGGGATTGTAGGGGAGAAGATTGGGAGGAAGAAAAGGCCCTTCCCACCTCTCCCCCTCCCCCCCCGGTCCATACCATATTTTCCAAATGGCGAGAAACTAGGAACTGTGGATGAGCAGAGAGAGATTTAGGGGTCCAAGTACAGAAATCACCAAAAGCTCGTCGACAGGTACAAAAAATAATTTAAAAGGCCAATGGAATGTTGGCCTTTATCTCGGGGGCTGGAATACAAAGGGGAGGAAGTTACGTTACAGCTGTACAGAGCTCTGGTCAGAGCCCATCTGGAGAACAGCATTCAGTCCTGGGCACCACATCTCAGGAAGGATATATTGGCCTTGGAGGGGACGCAGTGCAGATTCACCAGAATGATACCGAGGCTAAAAGGGTTAAATTATGAGGACAGGTTGCACAGACTAGACTTGTATTCCCTCGAGTGTAGAAGATTAAGGGGTGATCTAATTGAGGTGTTTAAGATGATTAAAGGATTTGATAGGGTAGGTAGAGAGAAACTATTTCCTCTGGTGGGGGAGTCCAGAACAAGGGGGAATAACCTTAAAATTAGAGCTCGGCCGTTCAGGGGTGATGTCAGGAAGCACTTCCTCACACAAAGGGGAGTGGAAATCTGGAACTCTCTCCCCCAAAAAGCTGTTGAGGCTGGGGGTCAATTGAAAATTTAAAAACTGAGATTGATAGATTTTTGTTAGGCAAGGGTATTAAGGGTGATGGAACCAGGACGGGTAAATGGAGTTAAGATACAGATCAGCCATGATCTAATTGAATGGCGGAACAGACTCGAGGGGCTGAATGGCCTACTCCTGTTCTTATGATCACTATGTACCACACCAGGTCGCCATTCCCCAGTCGGCGATATGCCCTGGCACTGCCCTGTTTATGCCACTCTTGAGCTGGGCCACAGCGAAAGCAAACAGCAGAGTGATTCATTTGCTGATGCTTTTTGGGCTCCTTCCACATGGCCAAATGATGTACCTTTACTGCGCTCCCCCCCCCCCCCCCCCCCACCGTAGGGCGGCAGGAGCGAGATTGGGAGTCCGAGGGACTCGGGGAATCAGCGAGTCGGACCCACGGAGGGGCAACATCTCACCGCAGCGCTCTCAACTCAGCCAAAGCAAAGAGGACGGAACGGGCTGGTAACCTGGTCCCGTCGGTAACAGGGAGACACCTGCAGTACATCTTTAAACATTTACACTGTTTCAAGTTTCAAAGCAATTTTCTCCCTTTGTGAAAGCCGAATTGATTCATGTGGTCAAAAGCCATGTGCCTGTGGCACAGAAGCAGTTGGAAAGAGACTGAACTGACTACTTTCACTTGAAAGGAAACAGAGCAGCATAACTTTAAAAAAAATAATCAAATATAATTGATCTCTTGGTCCGATGCCTAATTTAAACAAGAGTCCCTACCAAATAAATACAACCCATTCATACTTTGAAGAGGGGCTTTCTGCTATCCTGTGTAGGATGAGTTACAAAATGATTGGCATGGAACATTCTCTTTTGATTATCAAAGCTCCAGCCTAAAAGGTATGCGCCATAAAGATCAAAGCCTCTCAGCAGCTACCGCCTTCACTTTTGGGCCCTGTCACTTTTATGCAATCGACCTCTGCGCTCACTCATTGTGGGGATTGATCGCCCGAAAGTAGCGGATGAGGCGTCGGAGAAGGAATCGGTTAAAAAGAAAATTAAAACCTTTTACGCCGTTGGAAGGAGCACGAGATTATCAGTGTCCCGCGCACTGCCACAAGTGAGTTGTTTAGGAGGTGGAGCTAAGGGCTGTTGCTATGGGCCTCAGTGCCCTATACCCCACCCTCCACCCCAACGAGGGAGGTGAAACATTTGAGTTCGTTGGATTTTTGTTAACCAAAGGTATTAAGGGAAATGGGACTAAGGCGGGTATATGGAGTCAGGTCACAGATCAGCCATGATCTTATTGAATGACGGAACAGGCTCGAGGGGCTGAATGGCCTCCTGTTCCTATTTTCCTATATTCTTATGTTCCTAAGGCGGGTAAATGGATTTGAGATACAGATCAGCCATGATCTAACTGACTGGTGGAGCAGGCTCGAGGGGCTGAATGGCCTCCTCCTGTTCCTATTAGTCCAAATTTCTACTCCTGGTCGTTATGCAGCAGCCCCCGTTGGCAAGAGTGCTGGTTTGGACACTGGTGGGTTTAATTTGCGCTGTGCCCATTGACCAGGTCAATATTAAAATGACACCGGCAGACCTTCCGTGGCATTGCTCAAAAATATAACCCGGGATACGGATCTTGGGTAGTGGATCGAGGGGGAGGAATGAAGTGCACGGAGGGGAGCAGTCAGGCAACAGAGGAGCTGAAGTGGAATATGTGACTCGAGTTGAAGCAGGGATGGAGTAGGGTCGGATTTGGAATCCTAGGCCTGAAGCAGCTGGAGGTGTTCCGAGGGCTGAGGCCAGGAGCGCAGGTGTTCCTCTGCTTGAGGCTGTGGTAGAGACTGATGAGAATGGCAGGGTCAGTCAGGCGCTTCGCAGGAGCAATTATCAAACAAAATTTAGGACCACTGCTCTTTTTGATATATATTAATGACCTGGACTTGGGTATACAGGGTATAATTTCAAAGTTTGCAGATGACACTAAACTCGGAAATGTAGTAAACAATGTGGAGGATAGTAACAGATTTCAGGAGGACATAGACAGACTGGTGAAATGGGCAGACACATGGCTGATGGAATTTAACATTGAGAAGTGTGAAGTGATACATTTTGGTAGGAAGAATGAGGAGAGGCAATATAAACTAAATGGTACAATTTTAAAGGGGGTGCAGGAACAGAGAGACCTTGGGGTGCACATACACAAATCTTTGAAGGTGGCAGGACAAGTTGAGAAGGCTGTTAAAAAATGGGATCCTTGGCTTTATTAATAGAGGCAGAGTACAAAAGCAAGGAAGTTACGCTAAACCTTTATAAAACACTGGTTAGGCCTCAGCTGGAGTATTGTGTTCAATTCTGGACACCACACTTTAGGAAGGATGTCAAGGCCTTAGAGAGGGTGCAGAAGAGATTTACTAGAATGGTACCAGGGATGAGGGACTTCAGTTATGTGGAGAGACTGGAGAAGCTGGGATTGTTCTCCTTAGAACAGAGAAGGTAAAGAGGAGATTTGATAGAGGTGTTCAAAATTATGAATGGTTTTGACAGAGTAATTAAGGAGAAACTGTTTCCACTGGCAGGAGGGTCGGTAACCAGAGGACACAGATTTAAGGTGATTGGCAAAAGAACCATAGACGACAGGAGGAAAAATTTTTTTATATAGCGAGTTGTTATGATCTGGAATGCACTGTCTGAAAGGGTGGTGGAAGCAGATTCAATAATAACTTTCAAAAGGGAATTGGATAAATACTTGAAGGGAAAAAAATTACAGGGCTATAGGGAAAGCAGGGGAATGGGACTAATTGGATAGCTCTTTCAAAGAGCTGGCACAGGCACGATGGGCCGAATGACCTCTTCCTTTGCTGTGCCTACTATGATACTATGAATACTATGATTTGACACCGAGCCACATAAGGAGATATTAGGACAGGTGACCAAAAGCTTGGTCAAAAAGGTAGGTTTTAAGGAGCGTCTTAAAGGAGGAGAGAGAGGTTGAGATGCGCAGAGGTTTGGGGAGGGAATTCCAGAGCTTAGGGCCTAGGCAGCTGAAGGCACGGCCGCCAATGGTGGAGCGATGAAAATCGGGGATGCGCAAGAGGCCGGAATTGGAGGAGCGCAGAGATCTGGGAGGGTTGGAGGGCTGGAGGAGGTTACAGAGATACCACAAAGTAGGAACCCCCCACTCTGTGACCACATACCTGCTCCACTCCATGTTGAATAAAAAGAGATGCCCTGTTCAGTCAAAGCAGTTCCCTCCCCCTATTGCCAAACCATCATTCTTCATATCAACATTCATATCCCCCATTCCTCCACTCACTGCCTGGCATCATGGTGCCACCATAAAAGATCTCATGGCACTATTTCGAAGAAGAGCAAGGGAATTCTCCCCAGTGTCCTGGCCAATATTTATCTCTCAACCAACACCACTATCATGGAATGACCTGGTCATTTATCACATTGCTGTTTGTGGGATCTTGCTGTGCGCAAAATGGCTGCCGCGTTTCCTACATTCCAACAGTGACTACACTTCAAAATGACCTCATTGGCTGTAAAGCTCTTTGGGACGTCCTGAGGTTGTAAGAGATGCTATAGAAATGCAAGTCTTTCTTTATCAAACAGTGAATCCTTGGACTCACCATAAGCAACAGCACATGGGAACGACTGGTACCTAAAGCAGAAACAGAAAATGCTGGAATTACACAGCAGGTTTGGTGTCATCTGTGAAGAGAAAAGACTGGTTAACATTTCAGGTATAAACCCTACATCTGCATTCAGGAAGGGTCATACCCAAAATACCTGAAACTCTTGGTCCCCTCGCGTGAAGATTTTTTGTTTCTTGTTGTCCCTCCTCCTACTGCTGCCATTGCCCCAATGTCCATGTTGATTTTGAGATCTTTCAGCTTCGACACTCATTTTTTCCACCCGTTTTTCTCCCTTTCTCTTTGAATGGGCCCCCACTCTTGCTGGGGTATGGTCCCACAGGCTCTGATAGTTCCCTGGGATCTCCCCAAAACGAGTGCCGGCAGTTCCATTCAACCACGGCCCACCCTGATTCCGTCCTCACCCAAAAGCTACAGACGGGCACTTTCCAGCAGGGGAGCCAATGGATAGCGATCAGGAGCAGGAACCCTGGCTGATTTCCCTCCCCCCGCCGCCAGCCCAGGAACAATGAAACCAGTTGTCAAGAGCAATGTTGTATTCCCTGAAACGGCTGGCACCCCCTCACTTTGCTCAGTATACACGCCCCCCCTCTCCCATCACCCCAAAACACGACACCAAATACTCACAATGTTCATTCTGAACAGTTAAAATTACAGCCTGAGAACAATTCTAGATAAGAACACTTAAAGGCAAGCCAACTAAAAAGCATGAATTCAAAGTATGTTTTGCCTGAAGGATAAGTATTAAAATTCATTGTGTTTAACCACCCTATGTTGTGAGACCATGACAAGGTTAATCAAAGCACTTGTCTAGGTTCACATCAAACGGTTGAAGTCATAAAAAGCACACACGCAAATGGAATTTGGCAAATCAAAGTGTCTGAGAGGCACGAACTGCCCCAAAGCTGCCCTCCTCTGTGGTTCTACGATCATCTCTCTGTTTTTGGATGATTTATTACCCGAACTGCCCCCTCACGCCCAACACAACGGATTCTGTGACGAAAGTCGTCACTTGCTGTCAGAATTCTTTTCCCACTCTGCCTCTCAGTGACGTACAGCCAGTGCCAAACGCACACTGCCTGAGGTGGTTAGTTGGCCCCGGGGGCTTAGGTGGGGTACCCTCTGCTGTTTCTGTGCAGTAGGACATCACCTCATCATTTTCTCTCTCTAACTCGGACCTCTCCAAGAAAGGGCACCAACCAGCACAAAATTCGTGTTATTTTAGAAGCTTTCCGCAAGGTCCAGAATCATCAGGAAAAGAAAAGAAAGATTTGCATTTCTATAGCATTTGCATTTCACGACCTCAGGACACAGGAACATAGGAACAGGAGTAGGCCATTCAGCCCCTCGTGCCTGCTCCGCCATTTGATAAGATCATAACTGATCTGTGATCTAACTCCATATACCTGCCTTTGGCCCATATCCCTTAATACCTTTGGTTGCCAAAAAGCTATCTATCTCAGATTTAAATTTAGCAATTGAGCTAGTATCAATTGCCGTTTGCGGAAGAGAGTTCCAAACTTCTACCACCCTTTGTGTGTAGAAATGTTTTCTAATCTCGCTCCTGAAAGGTCTGGCTCTAATTTTTAGACTGTGCCCCCTACTCCGAGAATCCCCAACCAGCGGAAATAGTTTCTCTCTATCCACCCTATCTGTTCCCCTTAATATCTTATAAACTTCGATCAGATCACCCCTTAACCTTCGAAACTCTAGAGAATACAACCCCAATTTGTGTAATCTCTCCTCGTAACTTAACCCTTGAAGTCCGGGTATCATTCCAGTAAACCAACGCAGCACTCCCTCCAAGGCCAATATGACCTTCCGAAGGTGCGGTGCCCAGAACCGCTCACAGTACTCCAGGGGCGGTCTAACCAGGGTTTTGTATAGCTGCAGCATAACTTCTGCCCCCTTGTACTCCAGTCCTCTAGATATAAAGGCCAGCATTCCATTAGCCTTATTGATTATTTTCTGCACCTGTTCATGACACTTCAATGATCTATGTA
The DNA here is from genome assembly GCF_035084215.1 of Heptranchias perlo. Classification (NCBI taxonomy): domain Eukaryota; kingdom Metazoa; phylum Chordata; class Chondrichthyes; order Hexanchiformes; family Hexanchidae; genus Heptranchias; species Heptranchias perlo. Next base: position 11,913,599 of record NC_090370.1, read on the forward strand.
CCTGAACCCCTAAGTCCCTTTGGACATCCACAGTTTTTAACTTTTTACCATTTAGAAAGTACCCTGTTCTATCCTTTTTTGATCCAAAGTGGATGATCTCACATTTGTCTGCATTGAATTCCATTTGCCACAGGATGTCCCAAAGTGCTTTACAGCCAATGAAGTACTTTTGAAGTGTAGTCACTGTTGTAACGTAGGAAACGTGGCAGCCAATTTGCGCACAGCAAGATCCCACAAACAGCAATGTGAGAATGACCAGATAATCTGTTTTAGTGATGTTGGTTGAGGGATGAATAGTGGCCAGGACACCGGGGAGAATTCCCCTGCTTTTCTTCGAAATAGTGCCGTGGAATCTTTTACGTCTACACCTCGGTTTAACATCTCATCCGAATGACGGCACCCCCGACAGTGTAGCACCTCCCTCAGTACTGGCACTGGGAGTGTCAGCCTGGATTATGTACTCAAGTGTACATCTTGTACGATCAAAGCCTTCGCCAATATTTAAAGCCCAACCTGCAGTGTAGAGTTAGTGCAGCAGATGGTGCCCAAGACTCATACAGCAGAAACTCAGAGCTGTTCAAGGTCTCCATTCATAAATTCGTTTGCGACAAGCATCTTGTAGCCTTTTAAACACTGCAGCCTCCTTTTATGTGGCTTATGTTTTATTTTAATTTAGAATTTGCACAAGCCAAGGATTAATCTCAGCAGTTCAACCTCACCCAGGATGAGGAGTGTAAAACAGGACATTGTTGAGCTCACATTTGATTAATAACAGAAATCTCCAATTGAACTGAAGGACGACCCAGTATCAAATGGGTTGAAATCTTTGTTTCCCTTGGGTTCCATGACCCGTGCCAGCCGCTGCAGTGACAGGAAACTTAATGGCAGTGCAGTAAAGGTAGCACCATGCATGTACAGAAAGGCATTTCCTTGCTGTCCTGCCCGGCCTCCCATCTTGCGCCCTCCATAAACTCATCTAAAACTCTGCTGCCCGTATCCTAACTCACACCAAGTCCCTTTCTCCCATCACCCCCTGAGCTCGTTGACCTATATTGGCTCCCGGTCTGAGAACGCCTCGATTTTAAAATTCTCATCCTTGTTTTCAAATCTCTCCATGGCCCTCGCCCCTCCCTATCTCTGTAACCTCCTCCAGCCCTACAACCCTCCGAGATCTCTGCGCTCTTCCAATTCCGGCCTCTAGTGCATCCCCGATTTTCATCGCTCCACCATTGGCGGCCATGCCTTCAGCTGCCTAGGCCCTAAGCTTTGGACTTCCCTCCCTAAATCTCTCCGCCTCTCTACCTCTCTCTCCTCCTAATCAAAGCAAAACAGCAAAAGTCCGTCATTTATAATTCCAG